>NC_091459.1:88675585-88805585 GCF_027789765.1 Dendropsophus ebraccatus
TAACTTCAGGAGGAGATTCTGGCTTTGCTAATAATCCCTAGTCATGTTATAAGGCTCTTACAGGGTTTGGACACTGACTTGCAGAGAATCTACCTCTGATTGGTTGTGCCAGAAAGAAAGCTCTCATTCTGCTGTAGAAGTGCTAATTGGTTTATTTGGAGTGGCTAAGGCATTGCATGGCCTCAGTCACTCTATAAAAGTCTAACATAAGTCACCAAGAAAATACAACTTGCTGAAAAACCCTGTGTAATTAATGGCCCAATTATAATTGCTTGGTCCCCTAAATGTGAATCAATCAATCTGATTCAAAATGTAATACCTAGTAAATCGATTCTATCATCTCTAACAGTAATTTGTCATCAGTCCTCTATTCCGGTAGTTAGCAGTATAAATCAGCACAAAAAAAAAACCCTCTTTCAATTATTTACCGGTGGCTTTTACTGGCTGCCACTTAACAATGCTGCTCTAAATTTACCTGAGTGGTACATTTGGCCTGGTTATTGCTATGCCAGTTTTCTGTCAGTAACGCAGGAATCCATATTTGACCTTTAGATGCTTGGTCGTTTTCTCCCATAAAATGAATATAAATTTTTAAAAATATTCCTGCTGAGTTAATGTCTGCCAGCAACACTGAAGGGCGAGCATCCAGCTTCAGCGCTGTCAGCATCACACTTAATAGACTGAAATCAATAGCTCCTTATACCTATAATTATACTATACATTTTAATCTCTAAATATTATAATGGAGGGGATGATCTTTATTAAAAAAAAAAAAATAGTCCACCTTTAGGTGTTCTCAGTCCCCATTCACAGCAGAGACATGAGTAAAATGCTCAGTCACCCTCTATTAAAGCTAATGGGAGATATGGAAACAGGTTTCATACCCTTACCCACTATGCAAAGAACACTGCAGAGACACCATCACGTGTCTCAATGTCAGTGAGCTAGCCAGACCTTCCGGGAAGGTACAACCAAGCCAAGGAATGTCTCCAGTCAAGAAAACCACCAAACAAGGTATCTATCCACAGACAGACAGCTGTTTTGGGGTTTGCCCCTCATCAGTGCGCAGTAGGATTCTGGCTAGTGGGAACAACGCCTAGTAAGTGCATACAAAAGGACACTGGTTGACCTCAGGGAGATTAACCAATACCCTAACCCACTGACCTGACCTTTATAGTATATCTAGTAGTCCCACAAGTATAATGTCTAATGGATGGTTGTAATTATATATATATATATATATATATACATACACATTATATATATATATATATATATATATATATATATATTATATATATTTATTTATTTATTACACACATATACATACACATACACACACATATTACTGCTATTCCAAAGTTTTAGGGACCTAAAAAAACCCTGTCTGCCCTGCTTACCAATTCCCTTATATTCCTGAACACATTTTTCCATAGTAGAGTTTATAGACTATCCACCCGATAAGATTTTGTCTTTCAATGTAGGAATCAATCCATCCTTATTCAAACAACTGTAAAACCATCTCCAACCTGGTAACGTTCCATGGCTGCCAACAGGAAGGTGAAAGAGATTGCAGTGGCGGCAATGGCATGTGTGGACGGCATGCCATACTCAGCTTCTACTCTAGTTTCAAGCTTCACCACCGGAGGAGAGGAAGGACGAGGCCACTTTAGAAGATCTTTAGAGGCTTGACCTATGTACATGACAGTCTGAAAGAGAACATTTATACTTTAGTCCAGTCAATATTCTCATATTAGTGTTATATCTGCCAAATATGCCTATATGGCCTACCAAAATTATCCAACAAAAGCAAATACACAATTTCTATAGCCTGTGCACATTTTATTAAGTTACACATGGTGCTAGGTTTCACAATAGGAGAAAAACCATAATGAACCATTGAGATGTGTATTGTTTCATTGAATATCTGAGATCTAAAACCTTGATCATCTACAAAGGTAAGTCTTTACTTTTATTAATTATGATCATTCCAAAACATATGTGGTGAACAGGTGAATGGGGATTTTAGATGTTGAACCCCATTGGGGACAGTGGGTAAAGTGCGCTGATGGGGCTATAGAAATTATCACTATTTATTGACCACAAGGTTAAAAGGACCATGTGAGAATACAAAACAATATATAAAAAAAGAAAGTACTGTTTTTAGCTTTCTTGACCAGATCATTTCTAACCCTAATTTAACATCAGAGTGCATTTGGAAGTCACATACAGATTTCTTCCACAATCAATAGTTTCCATTGATTTCCATATAACAGTTATCTGCAATTATGCTGTGAAGGTTACATAGTGCAATGCTAGCAAATGACTAGGCAGCTTCACCCAGTGTGGCCAGGCCTCCCATCCAATAAATAAAAGGTGCCTACAGATTTAACAAGGACATTTGGTAAACAGACAGAAGCTTTTAACTAACAGCAGATGGTTCAGCAGATTGTATTAAATTTATTATAACAGGCGTAGACATTCACAGATGTAGAGTGTACTTTATTGCAGCCAAGTAACACTTCACTGTATGCATTCTATCATCAGGATAGCAAATCCCTACAAGGAATATTATTAAGTATTATGGTGTATTACAGTAGCCACCAAAATCACATGAAATATTTATAAGCATCCGACAAATGCCAAATTATAAAAGGCTAGATGACTGGGACAGATCAGCTCCAAAAGGGCAAGCTGTGTGGGGTGTTCCTGAAATTTAGTAGTTCATGCCTAACAGTGGTCCAGGGATGTAAATCTGGTAAACTATAGGGCAGGGTCATGGGTTCTCATGGAGAAAAATATTAGCCCATCTAGCCAGATCTCACATAAGAGCTGGGGGTGCACTGAGGCTACATAAAAGCATTATGTGTGGATACACACTGCTTTTGCAGTGCATTTTTTTATGTGCATCCGTCTTCTATTATAAAAAAAAAAAAAAAACGTATCAGTTTTTTTTGTGTACACAAAAGCGTAGTTGATCACGTTTGTGTGTAAGCTAAAAAAAAAAAAAAATAATTGTGTTTTGATCAGCTTTCGATCCTCTCTTATTATCCTTATTATTATTATTATTATCACCATCATCCTTCAACCTTATATTGAAAGTCAATGGAAAAAAAAAAGATTAAAACTGATGCAGACAAACATTTTTATCATCCATTTTTTTTTCCATAAAACAGATAAAAAAAAAAAGTCTGAAAAAACGCAGTGTGAACCCAGCTTTACTGTCCAAATAATTCTGGACCCAATTTTATGATTAAAAATATATATTGCACCTGTATATAATAAAAACAAACACACACCAAGCCCACAATCAAATTTTCATATACATTTCTGGCTATAATAATTTGTCATATTGTGCATTTACAAATATGTTCTTGGAGTAAACCCAACACAAAGGCTGATTTTAAAGGGAACGTGTCACCTAAATTTTCTTTTACTGATTCGAGTCAGATACAAAATAATTGTTCTTTTATACCAATCTGTTTCTATTTTCTGACTGTGCTTTTTTTTTTTTTTTAATTCACTTGTTATACATTGTTATGGGGGCAGCCATCTTGCCTGGGCTGTTCCTAACAGCATTTAGTAACATGCTTTACAGCAAGCCTCATAGACATAGACAAAAATAGACAGAGTTTGACCTCTTGAGATTAATGCTATCAAATCCAACAGAACTACTAAGAGGATTACAGGATTGCACACATTATATACAATTGTATCCACTTCTGTGCTGAGGCAAGGACCAGCTATATACAGACTATATACAATTGTATCCACTTCTCATATGGGGGCAGGACCAGCTATGTACAGACTTTATACACAATTGTATCCAAATCTCATCTGGGGGCAGGACCAGCTATGTACAGACTTTATACAATTGTATCTACTTTTCATATGGGGGCAGGACCAGCTATGTACAGACTGTATACACAATTGTATCCACTTCTCATATGGGGGCAGGACCAGCTATGTACAGACTGTATACACAATTGTATCCAAATCTCATCTGGGGGCAGGACCAGCTATGTACAGACTTTATACAATTGTATACACATCTCATCTGGGGACAGGACCAGCTATGTACAGACTATATACAATTGTATACACTTTGTACAATTTGCTGTTTCTGAACGTGAACAAGAGCATAGGCGGCCAAGGCTCAAACACTGATTTTATCTACTGAGTGACAGCATAGCCTGAGCCTTAAAATGCAACAAGGAATAAATTAAGAAAACTAAAATAATAAGACCCCAATTGTCTTGGCCACTAAGTGTTAAAAGCAACCCAATCACCCTGACTTTCTGAGTAACGCTACTAGCAGCACCTGGAAGATCTGCTCACTGCCTCACCATGTGTCCCTTGTGTTCTGGAGAAGCTTTATGCTGCGTTTACACGGAACAATTATTGTGCAAATTTGTACGATAACGATCGAATTTGAACGATAATCGTACGTGTAAACGCAGCGAACGATCGAACGACAAGTGAGAAATTGTTCATTTTGATCTTACAACATGTTCTAAAATCGTTGTTCGCAAAAAATTTGCAGATCGTTCCGTGTAAACAGTCGTTCACCGATTTTTCCTATGTGCGAGAGAGGCTTAAGCGATTGCAAAACGAATTTTCCGTTTGATATATCGTTCCATCTAAATGCTGATCGTTATAAAAAAACAAAAACGTTACTTCGAAATCGTTAATCGTACGATCGGGCGAATTATCGTTGCGTGTAAACGCAGCATAAGCTGCTTAAATGATGTATTCTACTTCGGCACACGACACATGCAGAGAGCTGGGAACTAGTCATCTGAGCCATGACTAGTCATGGCTCTCTGCCTGTCAGTGCGTTCTGCAGGATGATTGACAGGAAAAGAGGCCAGTTAGAACCTGCTTTTTCTTTTAATTATCCTGCAGAGCGTGCCGACAGACAGAGAGCCGTGACTAGTTTCCAGTGTCGCATGCCAGCTGTCTGCATGTGTCGTGTGACTAGTCATGGCTCTCTGCCTGTCAGCGTGTTCTCCAGAATGATTGACAGGAAAAGAGGCCAGTTAGAACCCGCTTTTTCTGTCAATTATCCTGCAGAGCGTGCCAACAGGCAGAGAGCCGCGACTAGTCTTGGCCCAGATGACTAGTTTCCAGCTCTCTGCATGTGTCGCATGCCAGAATAAAAGGCTTTGGGAAAGATTTATCAAACATGGTGTAAAGTGAAACTGGCTCAGTTGCCCCAGCAACCAATCAGATTCCACCTTTCATTCCCCACAGACTCTTTGGAAAATGAAAGGTGGAATCTGATTGGTTGCTAGGGGCAACTGAGCCAGTTTCACTTTACACCATGTTTGATAAATCTCCCCCTTTGTTTCTATAAATATAATCAATGTAATCAGGTTTGTCCAGCATCCGTCAGTCGGTTTCTCCTTAGTGGATGATCATCTACAATATATCAGTTCAGTAAATTTATTCAAACAAATCTTGTGATCAGTTTTAAAAAGAGAGACATTTACAATTTTTCTTTTCTTTTTTTTTCTTTTTTTTTTGCTGCTGGTTACTATCACTACTACTTATAGCAAGCGCTTCTTATTGTGAGTAATACAGATGTACTATATACTGTATATATACCCTCACTAGTTGATAAGATGGACAAATCTCGGCCAGGTGATTATTAGCTCATTGCTAATAATCATTGGATTTTTTCAGCATTTTTACCCTTCGCTGCAATGAGGAAATTGGCAATCATAGGGAGCAAAGAATATTCCCTGCATAGAAAACATAGGAAGATGCCTTTGGCTGTGACTCCGGTACCTCTAACAGACGTTTCTATGGCAACAAAACCAGAGAAGACTCTGGGCTGACGAAGTCTCTAAAAATAAGTCTGGCTGGAGAAGGAGAAACATCGGAAGTGAGCGAGTTCATGCACAGACTGGAAACCAGACAGCCAGATGAGTGTATGTGTGCGTAGTGATGGCGTAGGTATAGGATGACCTGCCGTGCCCATTCTCATCTCTACACAACTACATGACGAGCATTATAAGGGGGATGGCTTCACGTCTCCTGCTGCCTTGTGCCGACATATGCTTTTATGGTCTGCCGAAAATCTGGAAATTCTGGGACTGACATTTTTCTGGACCTCCCAGCTGTAATATTTTTAAGGATCAATATATACTATTGCTATTGAAATAAGCCTGAACAGCAGCTGGTTATATGGATTTACGCATAATACATCTAGATTTTAGATGGGAATGAATTGGACCAAATGTATTAAAAGGCACATACCATTGAATACATTTGATTCATTTCTAACAGTCCGACGATAAGGCAATGAAATCTATGGGGCACATTTATGGGGGCCCCTAGTGTAGTTACAGGAAACAAAAACACAGAAGTCCCGTTTGCTTGATGGGCAGGTGAGGAAGGGGGAAGTGTGGCCTCCACCCACAACTAATATATTATGGTTTATGCCTGGAAACAGACATTATCCATGGCAGAAATGTACACCGGCTCAGTGTGTCTCTTAGTACATCCGGCAGGGTAATTGGGGACAGGCTTTATATAAGACTGGTGTACGAGGAGTGCGCTGGTCTTTATAAATGCCCCCTATGTCTGCTAAAGGCAGGTGCGCACATGCTGTAGCATCCAGTATTCCATGGATGATAAAACTGAGTCCCTTGCACATATAGTCATCTGTTGATCACTATGGTCCCACTCCTGCCCAGTTTGCCAGGAAGAGTGTAGCCATGCGTTTCCCTTGCAGTGGACTATTTTCACGCTAGGCCATCAATATCTGATCACTGGGGCGAACACCCAGCATTTAATTTTTTTTTTTTTTACTGTGTCAGCATTGTGGCCCTAGAAAACTGGGTTGGGGTGGGTGTTGGATGCCAGATCCCTCATTGATCCGATATTGATGGACAATCTGAAATCAAAAAAGTCTGTCAAACCATCAATATATAATGTAAGACAATTTTCATATTTATAATCTACTGTCTAGAAACCATACAGATCAAATCAACAGTGTACAAGATTAAAGATAGAATATATAGTGTGCCAACTGCATGTATTACATACCTCCATTATTGCAGGCAATCTTCTATAATCCAAGAAAACAATCAACAATGTAATCTGATGTTATCAAAACCACAAGTACCAGGAATAAGAGAAATCCCATAAGCACAGTGGGAAAAGAGGAGCAGGCCCACAATTCCCCTGAGCAGGCGAGTGTGTATCAGATCACTTCAATATCATCAGGCTGACCTGTGAGCGCTTCCCTGAGGTGTTTTATGTAACGTTGTCATAGTTTATTGTAGGAATCATTTTTCACATACATGGACGTTTCATCGCCCACAAAATCTAACACACTCTCTCACGTAAATTTTTTATTCATTATTTTTTCCATGTATTTTCTCAATGCATTAATTGTATTTAAAATTAAAACTCTTATTTAACCCCTTTATGAAAAATTAACTCTATGTAACCATTGTAGAAATTAAAGTGGTACTCTGGCCAGGAGCCCTTATTCACAACCGCAGGGGAGGGGGTGGATGAAAACAATTACATCTACTTACCTCCCCGGCTACAGCGCTGCTGTCCGCAACCTGCTGCTCCGGTCTCTGGCCACCTCCTGGACTGACACATGACATCTCGGGCCTGGTCAGATACTCATGAGCAAAGGTGTGACACAACTACAGCTGCTGAATGGCTAAGCATGCCTACACATGCAGTGTCCCAGAACACGCTGTCTGTTTCTCACTGTCAGTTTATTTTTGCTGCTACAGCCATGCCTGTTCTGGAAACTATTTGCACTGCAACTGTGACTATGTAGTCCCTATAACTCTCAGGTTCCTGTATATTGTACATGTGTTTAACTCTGTGCAGTGGTATGCAAAGGCTGAGGATCACGTGACCATGCCCTGTAACCATGGTTCCTCCAATGGCCGTCGAGCTTTGGCCAGGAGTACCATGTGACTTCCTGTTCTACCTCAGTCTTGTTCTCCACCTTCAGGAAACAAGTTGTGTGTTTGTGTCTCTCTTCACCTTCAGAAGAGTGGACCTGGTGCTCTGCTGTAAGAGATCCTGGCTGTCCGTCTGCTCAAGTGCCTGGAGTATCCTCTCATCTGGGTGTCGTTCCTGTTATTCATCTCCTCATCAAGTCAAGATTCATACCGCAAGTACTCTAAGTCCACACAGCATCTCTATTCTTCTCTCATTACTACTCCCATCATCCGGCACGTTTCACCTCAGCCTATGCAGCACCACCTGAGCTCTGTCTTTACAAGTCTGCTATATACCCGGTTGCATCCGGAAGAGACTGTTGCTACCAGTTACCTCAGTTACAATAAAAGTGTAACCACCGCTGTTCCTGAACCCTGGCATTGGTGTCCGTTTACTGGTGCCCTGACTAGGTACAGCAAAGAATCGCATGCCCAGTAGCAATTATACCGCAGTATCTGCAGACCGGTCCCTTAGCTGTGCCACCCTCAGGCCCTATACGGTGACAAGCCTATACCCTGCAGCTGCCCCGGTTCCAGCCCGCTCACAACACCTGCACTGCGAAGTGACCCTCACGGGTCAGGGCATCGCA
The DNA here is from genome assembly GCF_027789765.1 of Dendropsophus ebraccatus. Lineage (NCBI taxonomy): Eukaryota > Metazoa > Chordata > Amphibia > Anura > Hylidae > Dendropsophus > Dendropsophus ebraccatus. The sequence goes on from NC_091459.1 coordinate 88,684,152, forward strand.
CACACATCACAAGTCCCATCTCAGACCAGTAAGCAGGCTGAGAGTTGCAGTGCTGGAGCCGGGGATGTAAGTAGATGTAATTGTTTTCATCCACCCCCTCCCATGCGATTATGATAAAAAAGGGGTCTTATACGGAGTGCCTCTTTAAGTACTTTAGGTCCTCTGCCTTTTGTCTCCAAGCTTCTCGTCATAGATTGTTAGCTCTTGCGAGCAGGGCCCTCACTCCTCATGTTTCACTTGATGTTTAAATGTGTATCTGATTTTGTCTATATATGTACCCCCAGAGTTTTAAAGTGCTGCTGAAAATGTTGGGGCTATATAAATAAAAAAGAATGTTATTTTTATTTATTTTTTTTTACTTATTATCCTTTCATGCAATATCCTACACGTGTCACCAATGATCACACAGTCACAACAGCTGTACCAGTGTCATCAGGACTGCGAGGGCGGCAGGAACAAATAGCTTGGAATCAGAGAAAATTCAGGTCATGACTATATATCTCACTACAGTCCACACAATAAAAAGTCAGATATCCTATCTATGCATTCCCCAATACATAGGATATGCTATGCAACCTAAATAATAGACAGCCTGAGATTTGTGCAGTTGTCACTGATGTATTTAGCAGGGGCTTCATTCACATCTGTGCCACAGATTTCATAGTCAATGCATACATTTTGTATAATTCATGAACAGAAAACATATACTAAGAATGGTTAGGAATAGAGATGAGCAAATCCGAGCATGCAGCATTTGATTACCAGTGGCGAAAGGAGTTGAATGCAGCCCTAAGGCTGCCTGGAAAACATGGATACAGTTTATGGCTGTATCCATGTATTCCAGGACTCCATTGGGCTGCATCCAACTTCTTCTGCCACTGGTAAACAAATGCCCTGCACTCAGGTCTGGACAAACCTGAACATGCTTAAGGGTTGTTCATCTCTATTTAGGAACTGAAATAAACAAATGCAGCATGTAACATTACATTTCCCCTGCGGCAGTCTGGATCCAGGCACAGATGCAGTATACAGTAGTAGGCAGAACAGAGTCTATGTGATAATGGATTATAAGAAACAATACAAAGAAATACATCAGGTAAATGTATGTACTGCTTGTACAGACCATATGGAATGAGTGGGCTTTGCTCATTATAAAGACATTATGATATTTAACCACATAAGAAACTATTACTATCACAGCAAGGACTGAATATGGGAGTTTTCGGAAAAATTATACTTACACACCAGACAATGATAAGTCGTCTTGCAATATAAGAATCTATGTTCCATAATGTAAAGGGAAGGAATGTGATATAAAATACTTCCTGGCCCAGTGCAGCAGCAAATCTGAACAGGTAATAGAGCAGGTAGTTGCGGACCACATACTTTCTCGCCGGACCCTGCAAACAAAACATAACAGGGAAATTTTAATCATCATTAAAAGATGGAAAAAGAAACAAATGCAATTATATGGTATGTATGTATCTATCTAGCTATAATATATATATATATATATATATATATATATATATATATATATATATATATATATATATTATATATTCCCTACATTACAATTTTGCTACATTGAGATTTTGCTCTTTGTGCCTGCAAATTACAAGTACAGTACAGTGGTACCTCGGTTCTCAAACTGCTTGGAACGCAAACTGTTTTTTCAAGAAAAGTTTGCTTTGGTTCTCAAACTCTTGCTCGGTTCTTTTTTGGGCACCCAGTCTTGAAGTACTTGGTATCCGAACATTTTTGTGAGCGTGGATGGTGGGTTGTTCGTGGTGAGTTTACCACAAGTAAAGGGCCTATTACACGGGTTGTTAAGAGGAGCAAACGAGCGCTCTCAGCGCTCGTTTGCTTCTCATTCCCCGCTCGCTGCCGCCGCTATTCAACGCGGCTACAGCGAGCGGGTGAGTGCGGGGGGGGGGCGGCGGGGAGCTGCGGGGGGCTGCCCGGGTGATCACTGATCGTCCCGGCAGCCCATAGGATATAGCAGCGTCTGCTGCCGACGCTCCTATTCATCGGAGCGACGGCAGCAGATCGTTGCTGTATCAGTCGCTTGTTTTTCAACATGTTGAAAAACAAGCGACTGCAACGATCAGCCGACATGAACGATGTCGGCTGATCGTTGCACTCTATTCCACGGGACGATTATCGTCCATAGCGGCAGATATCGGCCGAATACGGACAATAATCGTTCCGTGGAATAGCTATCCGACTTCCTTGGGAGGTGTTTGTATCCTTGATGTATAAAGAAGCAGCTGAGAAACTTTTCCCCCAGCCTGTTGTATAGACCAGGCCCCCGTTGCCAGTCTTATTGATAAGATGGGTATGCAAGAAGAGATGTTGCAGCTACAATTGCTCTCTATGTGGAGGAATCTGTCAGCTCTCGATTCTGCAGAGATCAGGTGTTGAAACCTTTTTTTTTTTTTTTTATGGATTTCTCCCATCAAGTGACACATTTGATAGTCCCCCCTAATCCCACCAAACTTGGCAGGCTCTGACAACTTTTATCTAATGTGTAGACAGCCACCTTAAAAGGTGCCTATACAGGTTATATTAAAGTTATCAAAACCTACCAGCTTCCACGGTTTCAGCAAAAGTGTATGGCGGCAGACATGAGCGCAACTCAAGCATGCTAGAGTCCAAGCATGTATTAGATTACCAGTGGCTAAAGAAGTCTGGACTCCCTAGGGCAGCATTCAACTTCTTCAGCCATTGGGACCCCATGGTTCTGGGTTAAATGGGTTATCCAGTGCTACAAAAACATGGCCCTTTTCCCCCTCTCTTGTCTCCAGATTGGGTGGGGTTGAAACTCTGTTCCATTGAAGTACATGCAACTTAATTGCAAACCACACCTGAACTGGAGACAAGAGCGGGGCAAAAGTGGCCATGTTTTTGCAGCGCTGGATAACCCCTTTAAATAAGATGGTTCTAGAGCTCTCTGGCTGCAGCTTACACTTCCCCAGAAAAGAAACACAAACCATCAGCTCTGTGTACGGCCATCTTAAAGGTCACCATATACCTTAGGGCACTATTACATGGCTCGATCCACAGGAGGACGCAAGCGCCAACCTGTGGGATCTGCACTCACTTCCTCCTTGTTCCCCGCTCGCTGTCTGTGCTGTTACACAGACACTAAGGGGGGGGGGCAGCTGCGTTAGGGGCTGCCCAGACTATGTTTAGATCATCCGAGTGGTATTTAGTGGTGAGTGGCGGTCTGCTGCCGCCGCTCCTGTCGGGCGGATGGATGGGCATCAAACCATCGCTATCATCATCGTGATTTTACAACATGCTGAAAGACACTGATCAGTCGACACCGTGCATGTCAGACGATCGTTGCCTTTCAACATGAGCTATTACACAAAACGATTATCATCCGGAACAGCTGGTAATCGTCCGAGTAAAGCCAATAATAGTTTTGTGTGATAGGAACCTAAGACTTATGTCGACAGAACCAATCACTCGCAAGCGATCCAGCTGTGGCTTACCCTTCCCTATAGAGAGCACAGGAATATTTGGTTGTGATGAACATTCCCGTGTATGGAAAGAAAGGGGCAGCAGGCAGATGACTGGCGATTATTCGCCCGTCAATTATTAAAGGTTTATGGGACCTTATGATAGCTCATCAACCTACCGCCATGTTACTCAGCTACTCCATGTACTGTATAAGCGTATTCAGTTCAGAAAAGCATTTATGTTATTTTAACTAGGAGGGAGAAATGTGTGGTCATATCAGGAAACAAAGGGTCACATAGTTTAAACTGTCATATTTTCTTACCCAACATTTCTTATTGGAAGACGGTCACACTTGCACATAGATATTAGAATGTTGGTGGATCTTATATACCATCAGCAATCTATAATATCATAATTCCCTATAATGACTGGTGTCGGAAGTTTTTCATAATGTTTACAACTAGCTATCCAATATTTGCGGATAAATCATTCCAACTCCATTTTCTAACATAGGACTGGAAGCTCCATACTAGTGAACTTGAAAAAAAAAAGGCCAGTAGGTTTCAGACAATGAGAAGGTCAAAGGTCATATAGAGTCAGGAATAGTTACTAGAGCTTAGGTTAGTGAGTACTCGTGTGTCTTCTGGTTATGACATGAATCTCTGCTATTGTCATTAATGACTGCCGCCCTGTGCCCCATCCAAGTAACTAGTGACATGTGATGCTGCAGAATTAATAGGCATCCTAATGCTTTAGAACAGTCCGTATTAACCCAGGAAGCACAGTGTCAGCTGCTGGCACATTAAATTCTTCCTTTCCTAGACTCCATCTGAATTGCTGAACAAATAGGCAGGAAGTCTCGGGATCATTTTAAGACGTTAGAGATAACAAGGATCTATGTGGAAAGGGTGGGGGACCTCTTTATGTGAGCATGACTGGTGCCTGAGCCATTCCACTGAAGCTCACATAAAGCTGCTCATTGTCAGAGCAAAACTAATGACATTTAACACTATGCTTAAAAAGAAAACAGCCATATTTTCAATCACTCCATATAGCATTGAAAGCAAACACTTTATAAAGCCATTTACTGACTTCATAAACATTACCTTAGGAAATTAAAATATAAAAAAAATGGCACACTTTATGCCCCTGGTGGCTGAATGTGGTAATGCAGTCAGACAAGAAAGCTAGATTTTCATTTGCATAATATTTAATCCTGTTATAAGGTATCAAACCGACTTCTTACAAGAAATGATTTGATTATAAAAAAAAAAAAAAGATTTAAACCTAAACGTTAAACTTTGTTTAGTTTTTATTTTTTTGTATATTTTCACAAAACTGTGAAAAGCTAACTCTTGCACTGAGATTGTATTGTACATTTTTTTTTTTTCATCTTTTACAAGCTTAATGAAAAACTTGTAAGCATCTAACACACTCACACACATGTCAGCTGTATATCATGGACTGAACTCTTCACCTTCTATGGACTCTGCATCATAATTATAATGCAGTGAGCTGCAGAATGGCCCAATACACTGCTGAACTGACATAGCTGTAGGTGTTCAATAGCATAGTGATTTAACTGTTTCAGTGCTCACTGTATCATAAGAGGTGAAGGGTTAAATCCATGATATACAGCTGCCAAAAAACTGTATATCATTTGTATATGACAGACATGTGATCACTGCCTCAAAACACAAAGTATGTAAAGAAATCTCTTGGGTCATCCTGTTGTTGGGTGATGAAACCCAACTTTTCCAGACTCCTAATTTACAGATATACCCTGAACAAAACACTGATGGAAATCCGAAGGACAACACTATAGTGGCCAAATTGTTAGTCACCCCAAAACTATAAATATAGAGGACAGTGCAAACCATCTGCATATAACTAAATGTTTTGTTAACCAAATGTCATGTATAAACCTCTAAATGTATACATTATAAAGAATCACAAAATATAACAATCACATAACAGTCCCCTTTAATTACCAACTGGAGGGCGGGGAGATGCAACACCCAAATGTTACATTAGAAAAAGATGAATTCCTGTTCCTGGGCTGTGTATATAGGAGTCCATTTCTTCCTCATCAGAATAATACTATGTTGTTCTGCCTATAACAAATTGCTTTCTCAGATAATAGCATTTCAAAAATACTTATTGATAACATTGGGTCCTTCTGGGACATGCACCATTGTAATAATACTATTCTTGCCAGCATCAATAGGAGAAGTACTGCCAATGTAGTTAAAATACTGAAAATGTATACTAGAGGGTTCAAATTCAGCCCATTTGAGTAGTACTTTTTCCAATAGTGGAAATACATGCCACCAATATCAGCAACTTTACACATTGTCAATATAAAGAAATGTTTTCTAAGCACTTAAGACAATTGAAGGAATATAATAATAATAATAATAATAATAAATCTTTATTTTAATTTGCAAAGCTGTAAAAGCTGTGGAATTGTGCACATGCTATATCTTGCTAGAATCTCCTATTATGAAAGGCTAACATGCCGGGACCCCTACATTGCTTTATAACAAGGTCTTACTGAAGGGTACATTGTTATCATTACACATACAAGACACATACCATAAATAAAGTCTTATAGGTTATTTGTGAGCCAACGCCTTAAGAATTTTCTTTAGTCTCCAAATGGGTCTTATTTCTGCTAGACTCGTGGGGTCTATTCTATTGTTATAACCTGGCCCACTGGAGCTTCCATTGATAGTCTCCTCACCCAGGCAGATCCTGCATCTATATATAGTAGACAAGATTCTATTATTGTAGCACATACATATGCATTTGTAAGGAGAATCATACACATGGCTATGGTTATTACAGCCCCCGGCCCTTTTACACAGGCTGATTTTCAGTTGACAGGAACGCTCATTGCCAATGCACAAACATCTACTGATACAAGTAAGGGCCAGCTGGGAAGTATTCTCTTGTATTTCTACTTTTGGGTCTTCATTATGGCTAAAGACAAGTGTTCTGGTTCACCACCCACCACACACTGAAGCAGCACGGAAAGAGTTAACCATATCATAAGGGAGTGCACCAGTACAAGAACATGCTGAAGTCAGCCCAATAATTGCACTGTTATCTTATACTTAGGATGACAGATGTGATTTAAGGGTGCATAATGAATGTAGCATACAGCAGCACAGAGATGTATTATCTTCAGACAGAGGACTAGATCATTGACAATCATATGAAATGCCCCAGCTCTACAACCGGCCCTTGTCGCCAATAAAGCCTGTACAGTGAACACAATTGTGATAAGGTCTAATGTCCTCCTTAAGTGTATTGCAAAGTGATCAAACCCACTATTTAGTACGTGTTTTGTACTTTTATAAGCATTGGTTGTCACAAATAGAAGCAAGCAACAGATTTTGCAGATTTACCATTCCTGTACCCCTATCATATCCAGTTGGCATGTTCGGGGGCTTCCTAACAGGTGCACCTCCCGATGAAATGCCTCATTACACCCTTTGGTATATGCGCTGTTTATATCTATGTTACCTGAATCATTTCTAATCAAGTTCTAATTTTGTATAAGAACACAAAGCGTCTATCCATTGCCTGGTGTCCTTTCCTTGCAAACTGCAGTAAACTCTGCTACTTCATCTATATAGGCCTGGGTCAATTTTTAGAAAGGCATTTAATTACATGGCTGGTCATGACTCTGTATAGAAAAGATTAGAAGTCTCCCCTACTCCATTATACGACCAGATAATCATATGAGCACACAATGTGCAGACTGCATCCATCATCATCATCAAGGCAGATCTGCTGCTCCAACATATGCATAGTGCTTTATTGTAATGCCCAGCTCTAAAAGCATTAGCAATATCATCTCTACAATTAGAAAGACAATGGGAAGGAAGCCAGCAGACATACTGCACTCTACAATACATGGACCATATACAGGAGGGCAAGATGTTAACGTGAACCCCAACTGTCCTACTACTTTTATACAGCAAAGCATAGGAAATATTCTTGTTATTTAATTATTATTTTGCATGTTTTTCATCTTTTTTTTAGTCCTGCTAGGTCAGGGGATGGATAGCAGAAGAAATTCTTTAGAAGCCAGAGATCATAGATAGATGGCTCCCATCTCCATGTCTTGTGCTTAGCCAGACTGCTGTACAGGACATATTGAGAATTAGAGTAGGTTCACATTTGTTTCATACCCTATGCTACTGAACACATCGGCATACTGATGTAAGGCATGTACATACACTGCCTTACATTGTTGCTGAATCACCACTGAACTACAGTAAGAAAATGTTTGTATCTGAGGGAAAGGGTTTAGTGTGTGGATATAGCATTTTGCATGCAGCAGGCTCCATTCCCCAGCAGTAAAAAGCACCCCTGTTCTTGTAATCAGTAAGTGTACCCCCACCTGATACTTTAGTTAAAGGGGTTATCCAGTGAAAAGCTTTTTCTTTCAAATAAACTGGTTTCAAAATGTTATATAGATTTGTAATATAGTTCTATTAAAAAATCTCAAGTCTTCCCATACTAATCAGTTGCTGTATGTCCTGCAGGAAATGGTGTATTCTTTTTAGTCTGACACAGTGCTCTCTCCTGACAGGAGACAGGAACTGTCCAGAGCAGGAGAGGTTTTCTATGGGAATTTGCTGCTGCTCTGGACAGTTCCTGTCTGGGACAGAGATATCCGCACAGAGCACTGTGTCAGACTGGAAAGAATACACCACTTCCTGCAGGACCTACAGCAGCTGATAAGTATGGGAAGACTTGAGATTTTTAAATAGAAGTAAATTACAGATCTATATAACTTCCTGAAATCAGTTGATTAGAATGAAAAAGATTTTCGCTGGACAATCCCTTTAAGTATAATTTGTTTAAAGTTTGCCTTGTGCCCCCTACGCTCCTGACACATTAATTCTTTAAAGCGAAGAGGTGCGAGGCATCCCATTGAAACAGATAGCAGTTCCATTCGGAATTTCCGCCTGTTTTTCGTAGTGTGAATGGGCCCTTATATATAGAGGGTAGGGTTTTGTCCTGTAGCTGAGTGCCTATCCCGATAGTGCTCCTGACTAGACTGCACCAGTATGTTCTCCTCAGGGCCTGCCCCTGCAAAGTTTATGGCCTGCTAAAACCCTAAAGAGGTATAACTACCATTAATGGGGTTCCTACTGCTTGTCCACATCTAGGATGACTAGAGTTCCCTACAAGTATTCTCCCAGGAAGTTCTTCAGCTCACCAGAACTGTCCCCAGTGTGTACTTGTACTTAAAGCTAAAGTACCTTGCTGATGCTACTTGATTGCCTTGGGTAATCTTGAGGGAATAGCTCCTCCCAGTTGTACAAGACCGGGGCCCGTATTCCTGGATCTGGCACTCTCTCTTCAATAGGCGGTATCCTCCAAACCATGGGTATGGGTATTCCCCTATCAAATCTTAAGGTCACCCTGACAGAGTTCTCAACTGCTTAGACAAGTTCCCATTCTACCTTCTCTGCAAGTCTCCTACCCACTAAAAAGGCAAGCCTATCTTATCCAAAACTTTCCTCAAGTATTACAAGTGGCAATCATATTCAAGTATAAGCTGCTGTATTCAAACTTGCTCTTAAAAGTAATCACTTTAGGAACTGTTCGGTAAAGCATACAAGTGGTTAACTTAACCTGGACTCTGTGGTTTATCTGCACTACACCTGCAACCCTTTAACCCCTCAAGGACCAATGGTGTACCTATGGCACCCTTAGAGGAGTTCAGAGAGCAGTCATGCCATGACCCTGCTCTGAACTACACAGCTCCAGCCAGGGGCCTTGGCTATTGGTGTGCACAGGCCAATCACCACGCCCGCATAATTAGCCATTTAAATGCTGCTGTCTAAACTGATAGCTGCATTTAGATGCTATTCAATGCTCATTAGAGATGAGCGAACCTCAAACATGCTCGAGTCGATCCGAACCCGAACTTTCGGCATTTGATTAGCGGTGGCTGCTGAACTTGGATAAAGCCCTATGGCTATGTGGAAAACATGGATATAGTCATTGGCTGTATCCATGTTTTCCAGAAAACCTTAGAGCTTTATCCAAGTTTAGCAGCCCCCGCTAACCCGATCGTTCGGGTTCGGATCAACTGGAACACGAACCCGGTTTGCTCATCTCTAATGCTCATCCATGGTGGTAAATCACCCCACTTCCAATTTTATAAATAAAAATAAGTGAATAAACATACATATTTGGAATCGCTGCATGCGGAATCGCCCAAACTGTTAAATTATGACATTCCTGATGTTGCATGGTAAACAGCGTATGCGCAAAAAAACAAAAAAAAACAAACCCACAATATCTGCTTTTTGGTCACATCAAATCCAGAAAAATTGTAAAACAAAGTGATTGAACAGCAGCATATATGCAAGCAAGCTACCGATAGAGATTACAGATCATGGCACAAAAAAATTACACCTCACACAAACCCAAAGGATAAAAGTGTTATCAGGATGGTAATAGAGCAATTTTAAGAACATTTAGTTTTTTTCTTAAAAAAAAGTTTTAATTTTTTATAAACTGACAAAATAAAAGTTACATAAGTTGCCTATCATTGTAAGCATACTGACTTGGGGAATATATATAACATGTCAGTTTTCCCATAGGGTGAACGGTGCAAACAATCCCCCACACAATTTAAAAAAAAAAAAAGAAAAGAAAAAAAGTTTTTTTTTTTTATTTTACCACCCAAATAATTTTTTTTCTGGTTTCACAGCATTTTTTTATATAAAAAAATTGGTGTTGCAAAAAAATAAGGGCTCATTTGGGTAGGTGAAAAAATGCAATCGCTATGTTCTGTAAACAGGAGGAGGAAAAAACGAAAGTACAAAAATTAAAAGGGGCTTTAAAGGGGTTAAAGAGCATGTTTGGGACCTAGGAAGGACGTATACCACTTACGCCCCGTGACACCAACCCATGCCCTTGCAAGATCCACCTAGAAATCCCTGTTACCACACTTCCACTTCTCTACCTATTAGGCCACGTTCACACGCTCACTAAAGCGCGGCGCATATGCATACATCCAGCGAAAATCTTTTTCTTTCAAATCAACTGGTTTCAGAAAGGTATATAGATTTGTAATTCACTTCTATTTAAAAATAAGGTCTTCCAGTACTTATCAGCTGTTGGATGTCCTGCAGGAAATGTTTTTTATTTTCAGTCCAACATAGTGCTCTCTGCTGCCATCTCTGTCTGAGACAGGAACTGTCCAGAGCAGGAGAGGTTCTCTATGGGGATTTGCTGCTGCTCTGGACAGTTCCTGTTTCAGACAGAGATGTCAGCAGAGAGCACCGAGTCAGACTGAAAAGTAAACACCACTTCCTGCAGGACATACAGTAGCTGATGAGTATGGTAAGAATTCAGATTTTAAAATGGAAGTTACAAATCTTTATAACTTTCTGACATCAGTCAATTTTAAGAGGAAAAGGTTTTCTCTGGGTAACCCCTTTAACTTTTACATCTAAAGTTGATCATGTGTTGTATGGCAAGCATACAGTAATAGGGCACGTCATTTATACATGAAAGTTTCCAAATCTTTTTGTATTATGCATCCCCAATTCCATGCTCACTGGTCTTTTACCTGTAAAGCAGCAGAACATTTAAAGGAAATGTGTCATCAGAAAATGACCTATTGTTTAAATCATGGAAAATTTTTTCCATGTCACTTTATTTGATAAAATTACCCTGACCACTGAGCCTAGTAATACTTTATATTCTTCAGAGATCAGTGTTCAACCTTCTCCTCATTATCACTGACAGGACTACAATGAAAGGTAACACACACACACATATATATATATATATATATATATATATATATATATATATATATATATATATATATATATAGCAGGATTCAGTACTCCTAATAGGCGACTGTCACAGCTCACTTCCTCTATCTCCCTGTACAATGATGAGTCATCTCCACAATACCGGTTCCTTTAACAATAATAATTTTATTTATATAGCACCTACATACTCTGTATGTACAGAGGATATGTAATAGGTTTCAGCATCTGACCCCAATAAACTGGATGGTGGCACTGAATGACTTCAGACTACAGACACATGGGGGGAGATTTATCAAACATGGTGTTAAGTGAAACTGGCTCAGTTGCCCCTAGCAACCAATCAGATTCCACCTTTCATTCCTCACAGATTCTTTGGAAAAGGTGGAATCTGATTGGTTGCTAGGGGCAACTGAGCCAGTGTCACTTTACACCATGTTTGATAAATCTCCCCCATGATGTTGGGGGAAGAGAAGGATTAGACATGTTGAATTTTAATTGCCTGATTTTTTTGTTTTTTATTTCGGAGGGGATAAAAAACTGCAAAGGTGACTGGCAGCGGTTTAGCCCCCCTATTTCCATTCTGAAATCATAAAAACTTGGGAGTGATGAGAATTTATGTGTATGAGATGAGAGAAACAGTCGATTGACAGCTATCTTAATCTGAACATGTTGTTATAAAAAACATTTTTTCCATTATAAGTCTGAATCTTTTTTTAATTAAGAGCGGAGAGTGGAGGCACTGCAGCGCCTCTTCTCCCCGCTCTGTCTCTCGATCGATATGGAGTTCTCAGACCCAGACCAATCAAAACTTCTGACATGTCTCTATGTCCCTATGACGACAGGTATGCTGCAGCCAGACAACTTTGTCGGTGGCTTATGTCTCATAGAACAAAGGGGACAGGCGAAAATCCATCACGTCCGACCGATATTTCCACTGACGACTTCTGTTGGTGGAGACTCGGGAGGACCCTCATACACTTTTAGGCTATGTTCACGCGCTATTAATTAGCCAAAATAGGACAACTGGTAACCAATATCCCTACGCATCAAAACACTACCTATAACCTACAACTAAAAGATGCTGGACAAAATTCTAAACTTATCAAAAATACTTTGTTACATACAGAAGATATATTTAAAAAAAAAAAAAAAGGATATTCTTACACCCAGAGGTTTGAAGTACTATTTTTGTGATATACATTTTCTTTTCTAATTATACATAGTGTATTTGATATTGCACATTGTTTGCACCTTAGTCTGCACTTGCAGCATTATACACATGGTTCTATTATAGTTTTTTTGAGTATATTCTTTATTTATTTATGTGCACTTTCTGTACCTCTGTGGGTCGATTGATATACCATCATTTGTTCAATATATAGAACATACAATATCCACTTTCTCTGCCTTGTAAACCATCTGATATATGTGTTGTATGATTTTCTGCTCCCTTTTTTAATATGTTTTTAAAATATATCTTCTGTATGTAACAATAAAGTATTTTTGATAAATTTAGAATTTTGTCCAGCATCTTTTAGTTGTAGGTTATATGTTCACGCGCTGTACAAAAAACGGTCGCTCTGTGTGAACGGCTGTTTAAGGGTGCGTTCACATGTACAGGATCTGCAGCAGATCTGCAACAGATTTGATGGCGCAGATTTGAAGTTGCAGATTCAATTCAAAGTAACTCTGGGCCATCAAATCTGCTTCAGATTCAAATCTCCACCATCAAATCTGCTGCAAATCCTGTACGAGTGAACGCACCCTAATGCTACTTGCAGTTAAAATTAATCAGCATGATCATAAATTCAGTAGGTAGCGTTAAACAATGGCCGCTCGCATGGAATGGCCGCTGTTTGTACAGCATGTGAACATAGCATGAACGGGCAAAAGTATGGTAGCATCACCAGCATGTCTGGCTGACTGTACTGTAGAGCGCATGGGGACCTCTAGGTAAGGCAAAGCAATAAAACCAAGTCATTCATTTCTTGACTTGCCTTATGAAGAGGCCTCTGTGCTTTGAAAGCTTTCAGATATAATTTTATTGGTTTGCCAGTAAAAGTAACACTCTTATAAAACTTTTTTTTTTTTAAACACAAAATGATTTAGTATGAGAGAGAGAGAGAAGATGGTAATCCTGCATTTTAAACAGGTCTTTGCACAAGGTACACACCTAGCCAACCTACAGAAAGGGGAAAGACCAGAAAGGTTGGTTTTCATCCACATTCCACAGGACCTGGAAGAGTGAGAGCACAGTATATGACATGGTAACCAGGGAAAGGGACTGCTATCTAGATTGTCGGCAAAACACTGAATTTATTATACTGCAGGAGAACCGAATAGACAACAAAGGGGAAAGACATAGATAAACCTGTAAGTGTGTAATCCCCTCTAATATTTATTTCCAGGTGTAATGCATGATCAGAACAAATATTCACCGTTTGTCTATCACGTACGATTTGCAGCCTATGACAGGACCTGCCATTTTTGTGCATTCTTAAATGTCAACCAACAGAACGCCTGGCATTTCTGTCAGGGAAGATGAAATACCTAAATGGCTTTCATTCTAAATGCTGGAGATGTGACGGAGTTCACAAAGACAGGAAGGCAATCATGTGATCAAATCCTGCCGAGACTTCCATTACTTCAAGGGGAGTGTGGCAATCATTTGGTCTCTGTTCTATGCCCATTACCCGGCAATGGAGTGTGACATTCTTGTTGATCTCATTGTGAAAAGGATATTGTGCAGTCTTCCTCATCAAACACTAACCTCATTTATTTAATGGAAGACAATTTATTGTGGAACTTTAAGCTGTCCTCTGGCAAGGTCATAAAGAGGCAGACACAGCGGAGACCCCTTGGTGGACAGCATAGCAAAAATGCATACGACCATGACAACAATATGCAAAACCTCTGTGTAGGTGTTAGATTTCCCTCTATACTGAGCAAAAATGTACAGTTCCTTCTCTTGCAAAAAAATAAATAAATAAAATCTATCTTCCTTCTAGGTCCATCTCTACACCCACAATAATACAATGTCACCTGTATGACATCAGGAGCAACCAGACTATAGTGCAATAAATCATAAACTTTATTGGTACTACATTACAGACTATAAAACTGACAAAGTAAAAAGAGATCATATTGCTACAGTGCAATCCCTTAAGGCGTTACTGTCATTTATTAAAACTTTTGCCTTGTCATGCAGACATGTCAGAAGTTTTAATTGGTTGGGAATCACCCCTGAGACCCCCACTGATCACCAAGTATAGCTAGGAGAAGAGCTATTCTTTTTCCAGTCCACCTTATTGCATCTAAATATCAGGGTTGTCCCATACTGGTCAAAACCTTTTATAAATGACAGTAACACTTTTAAGTATATTTGGCAAATGCTAGAATAGTATATACTGTCAGTAAAAAGAATATCTGCTATCACAGGGTATTCATTATTCATATGGGTGATATATAAGGGCAGCATGTAGGCCTTTTACACAGTCCAATTATCAGCCAGGAGCATTGCTAGAAACACTCCGCAGCCCATGTAGAAATGACAGCAATCAGCCGAAGACCGGGCAAACACCTGATTATCGGCTGATCATCTGTTCGGAACCTACTTTAAAATGTATCTTTATCAGACGCACATTGTCCTGTGTAAATGGGGTTTGTAGAACCAAGAAAGATAAAGGGAAATTAACAACATATATTGGGTTTTGGGATATGCCTATCTGTGCTGTCAGTATCCAGATCATAAGTACAGACTTCTGCTTGCGATCTCAAATCTGACAGCACAGATATATATGTATCCCAGAACCCAATGTATGCATATCCGTGCTGTCAGTTACAAACGATACAAGGATCATTCATGCATCTGCTTGATTTCTCGTGCCATGTAAAGTCACTGCAAACAAGCCGCTGATCAGTGCTCGTTTATGGCCCCCCACTGCTGAGAAATTTTTACGTCTACAAGGACCCTAGGTTGCAAAACCAACAAGTTGACCCAAGTTCTTGTGAATGAAACTATACAGTGTATGCACAGCAGGAGGAAGCCTTGCATGCCAAAATGTCCAAAATGAAGCTTCATGCTTCTGTGTTCTGAATTAAAGTCTTGAACATTTAACTTTAGGGCCACGTTCACACACTGTATTTTAGCAACAAACAATAGCTGTTTATGAGCACTGCTTAATTGCATAAGAGTGAATAGAACAACGACTGTAGTATATACACACAGATTGCATGGTTCACTGTGGTTGTAAAAAATAATTGACAGGTCTATTTTGTAGTATTGGGCGGGTGAACATGTCAGACTTTCAGCGTCTGATCATGGCCTAGCAGTGCGTTGAACTTTGGAGAGCTCAGCCCAAGCCAGCATGCCATTTCTTGTTGTGGAGCACAAGTTAGCCCTGCATGGGGGGGCGGTATCATCTGTACAATAAGAATTATTCTATATTCTCATGAAAACCCAGGATTTTACCACATTGGTTCTAAAAATAAGGATCAAACCATGATTTGGCCCATCCTGATCTCAGTCTACAGATATTGGTGCACAATTAGTTTCATGTGATTGATTCCTGTTATTTCTTATGAAAATGTGCAGGAACATAGAGGCTATAACTAGATTGTATGTAGGGAGATTCTAGAGCATCTGTTGCAGCACTAGATTTTGGCATCAGAGTGAGAACACAATATTGTCAGGGTGGCGTTGGAGGTGTCAGGATAACAAAGGGCACACACTAGTAAATGTGCCACCAAGACTATGAACCCTGAATGGCAACTATTATTATTTTGGACTTCAAAAGGTGGTTAGTGGGCCATTCAGCAGGGACAAGCCTATTGTATGTGCATGCATATACTCCTGGTACTACAAAGAATTGTATCCAATCTGTCCAGCTCCTGTCTTCCTTGACACAAGTACCCATAGACCTTCTACTGTATAGTAACCATAACTCAGTACTATACATCAGACCATGGGAATAAAGTGCACAAACAAGATTATTTCATGATGCTACTTGTCATGGTTGCAAAACTGTTTAGTAGACTTTTTACATTATGATAACAAGCTGTCTGGGTGGAAACTACCCAAATCTCTTAAGGTGTGCCCAATATTATCAGGTTGAAAATCTGCGTGTGATAACATTGTGCTGAGGATAGGCTGCACGGCATTATTGCTCAGTATATAGAGATAGTCCCACATATGGAACCAGTGTTATTGTATGGTCAGGTTCATCTTGTATTCTTTAGTATGCAGCAGTTTCCATCCCACCACAGTGCTCTTCTCCTGGTTGTTTCTAGACATTGGTATCCACAGGATAGGAGATAAGCCGATTGTGGGGTTGACTGTTGGGACCCCCAATCAATCAAGACAATGGAGACCTCAGAAGTGCAATTTTCCTCAGTTCTTGTAATTCTTGGGGGTCTCAGCAGTCAGATCCCCGCAAATTAGCTTGTTATTCCCTATCCTGTGCATAAAGGATAACTTAGGGGTACCCCTTAAATGCATAATACTGCAGCCAAAACAATCTATTCTTCCTTCCAGTTAAATTGTTGAGAGAGTACATAGCATACAAACTGTAAGTCATAAAAAATAAATACTCATATAAGACCCTGTATTTTACAGGCTTGAAATTATTGTTGCTACTATAAGACATTTTCCTAGAGCAGATAAATACTAGATGTATTGTCCTATGCTCATAGAACATTCAGAACCAGAGGGTGCCATATAAAGCTGTATAAAGTGTCTGCTCCTTGCAATGGTTATTTCTATGATAAAAATATTACTTTACTGAAAGAGCTGTAGATGCTTGGAACAAACTTCCAGCAGAGGTGGTTGGTAAATCTACAATTACTAAATAAAAACCTGCCTGGGATAAACATATACCTAGTCTAAGATAATAAGAAGGGTAATACTAAAAGGGCAGAGTAGATGGACTAAGTGGTCTTTTTCTGCTGACAATCTTCTATGTTTCTATGAACTTGACTGGGCTATTTACAAGTTGGAAAGGCATTGTTTTCTTGCCCCCTACTCAACAAAAACAAATGCATGTTTGGCTTGGCTGAGTATTCACGTCTATAGGTACATTAATGTTTACCCTTCTGTAAAAAAAAAACAAAAAAAACAAAAACAACTAATCTAAATCTTCCCTAACAGAGTTAAGGCCCTATTCCACAGGCCGACTGAGAGGAGCAAACGAACGCTTTTAGCGCTCGTTTGCTCCTCATTTCCCATTCGCTGCCGCGGCTATTCCGCGCAGCAGAAGCGAGCAGATAAGTCCGGGGAGGCTGCCCAGGTGATCGCTAGATCGTCTGGGCTGCCCATAGCATACAGCAGCGGTCTGCTGACACATATCGTTGCTGTATGAGTCGTTTGTCTTTCAATTTGTTTGAATGACAAACGGCGCAACGATCAGCCAACATGAACGATGCCTTCTATTTCATGGGACGATTATTGGCCGCAACGACTGATATCGGCCAGTAATCGTTCATAGGGTCTTTAAACCGTTTTCACAGTCTATTTCCACCTCATCTGGCATTGGGGTATGGAGAGTTGCTGCTGTACTTTGGGCAGGTTATTTGCCAAGGCAACTATCTGCACACATCCTATTGAATTAATAGGATGTATACACAACACTTGCTGTGTGCCAGGTGGTTGCCTCGGCAACTTTCCCGTCCTGTGTGCAGCAACATCTCTTCCTGTCAAATCAGGCAGCACAAACCCTTTAAAGAATTCAGTCGTATCCGCCTTTTACTATTTTCCCCAAGGCTATTTGAATTGTAGGGCATATGTCACAAAGCATGCCCACAACACTCTCCTATACAAATCAAGGAGTCCTTTCTGACTGAAGTTTGTTATGTCCATGTGGTTGATATGAAACATATCTTTGAAATAACTTAGCCTGGTGATGGTGACCCCCTATAATCACACATATTTAAACAATATACAATTAGAAAATACATATGGGGAGGGTGTGTGTGTGTGTGTATGTTTTAGTATAGCTTTACCTTGTATTGATCACAATAGTTAGTGTAGTAGAAATGTGTAGTGGAAATGAATAGACAGCTGATCCTTCTTCAGTACAGAAAGCAGAAAACCCCTTTATGTAATCTCGCTACACATATACTCTCAATTTCTATAGTTCATATAGAGCAAAAATGGGGAACCTTCGGCCCTCTAGCTGTTGCAAAACTACAATTCCCATCATGCCTGGATGGACAAAACTTTGTTGTGGCTGTGTAGGCATGATGGGAACTGTAGTTTTGCGACAGCTGGAGAGGCGAAGGTTTCCCATCTCTGATATAGAGCCTCTACCATGTGACATCTTGTACAGTGGCAGCAGGTGATGTCATTAGCTGTCAGGACACACAGCTGTATTTTTATTCCACTTCTGGTATCCATTACCATCAACAAAAATGAAACACAAATTTATCATTTAGTTTAATAATTGCGTTCTTTTTTCTGTTTGTGAAATCTATTATCTACAAAAACCTTTGCCAATTTGTCCAATGTTTCACACGTGCTAGAAAAATCTCAAGGGGGGATGGCAAAGAGTTTTGCAAAAAAATTGTGCATTTTTTTCTATCTTTATGCAAAAAGAAATTACTCTAATATGACAGCTTCACATTCAATTCTGGGTAAAAAAAAAAAAAAAAAAAAAAAAAAATCTACAAAAGCAATGATAAACGCCCCCAGTGAGCAAGACTCTTCAATCTGGTCAGGTTTTACAAATAGCAACAAATTACAGATCTAGGATTTAAAAAAACAAAACACATTTATAATATTGTAAAAATGTGAAAACAGCGCCGCCCCTGTCCTCAGGTTGTGTGTGAGATTACAATTCATCTCCATTCACTTTGGTGGAACTGATCGCAAAACAGCACCCATACAGAGGATAGGAATGGTGCAGTTTTTATTAAAAAATTTACTATTTGTTTCGCCTGGAAACCCCATTAAAGCATCCAGTAAAATGAAAGCTGAGCTATGATTGGTTGCCATGGACGTATGTGGCGGTAATAACTTACTCTTGACTGGGATGGCTTTTGTAGGATGATTTTATTGACTTCTGCTTTTACTTACTGGGAAGAGGTGACATTTACAGGCAGTATAATGACTTTGCACCTGTCGGTTACGCTGTCACAGGATCCTAATGACAGCTTTTGTAAGGAGGATCACATCACAATAAGCACACCTTTATACACCTTGTGTTTAGGATACGGAGTACAGAATTTGTCGTCATGCCGCACCCACTCCATCAGGATACAAAGTAGCAAAATGTGTGAAGATGAAATAAGTTTCTGATGACGTCAGTGAAGAAGCTGCAGTGACTTTGGTTACATTCCAGCACACAGAATGTGGAGGGTGTCACTGTAACACCATTCAGCACATAATGGAAGACAGTCTTTACTAAATTAAGTAGAATGTTACCTAGAGGTGTTCTCATGATTTACATGGACCTGTGAACAATCATCAATCCAACAATGATTATTAGTTAAGGTAATCTTCTTACCTGTCTATGTGTTCCATTTGTACATGATCCATTGATGTAGGGCTTGTGACCATTTTCTTGGGAAACACCCTTGACCCCTGCCGTCTTCTCTCTGTCTCCATGAAGGGTCTGTGCAGGGCTATGCCCTGAAGATACTCCATTAGTCTCACCCTTTGGCTTTAGAGTCAAACCACAGAACCTTTGGAATTGGGCCACCAGCTGAGGGTCTTGTAGAGTTTCCAGTAGCAGCAGTAGGGCCATGGTCTATGTAAGTGACACTGGAGAAGAGGCAATAGAATAGATCCAGACCTTACCTTGCCCTTTGATCAGCATAGATACAGCAGTGAGTACACACCGTGGGAAACAGGTGCACAAGGCGGTCCTAGTGCCGGCACACACCTTACTCACCTTGCAAATTATTCTGCAGCAGTAACACTTTCACTGCCACATACTTTAAGGGTAAATTAACACTCAGCAGATTTGCTGGATGAATTTCTACAACTGAAAATGAGCTCAGTTCATCTAAATGGGGTTGTTTTGGTATAAAGGGTCCAGATTTCTAAACAACCCCATGTAGATGAATACGATGGTCACAGAAACGTCTGCTGTAAATCTGACAATAATGTAACAACTATTCCCCATGTGCTTCCTGCAAGGACAAGTCCAACCAGTTCTGCCTTTACTCCAGAGCAGGATAGATAAAGATGAAACCAGCAGATCTGATTCATTGTCATTCACCCCCCCCCCCCCCAAGGCTACAGTGTGCTCAGGTGTCTGACCACTAAAATACGTAGGCTTCTTCCCACTCAGTTTTAGAGCCTCACTTTGGTCCAATATGAGGCTTAAAAAAAGGGACCAAAAGAAAATAGACAATTTTTTAGCTGTCTTGCACATTTGGTTAGTTTTAAACAAAAAAATTGAAATAAATGTTGACTAAAAATAATGATTAAAATACTCTATACTAACGCAGCCTAACCCTATGTTCACACTATGTAAAAAACAATGTCGGGATTTTATAACAATGGCCGTTTTTCTGTAAACAACTGCCGTTATTTTTGAAACAATGACCATTGTTTGCACAGCGGCCTTTGTTAAGAAATATGGCTGTTGTTTTTACATAGTGTGAAGATAGCCTAAGGGTACAAACACACGGGGGATCCGTAGCGGATTTCTAGCTGCAGATCCCTGGCCTGTAATTTCTATGAGAAGTCATACTCGCAGAGGGATTGGCATCCTGCTGTGAGTATGTTAGGCTGGGTTCACACTGCGTTTTTGCAATCTGTATAACATATAAGTTTTATAGAAGAAACTGATGCAAAAAACAGATCCTAACAGATGCAATCCGTTAGGATCCGTTTTCCATTGACTTCCATTATTTAAAAAAAATGGATCGAAACTGATGCGTTTTTTTTTTAACGTACAGAAAAGTAGTGTTGACACTACTTTTCTGCATGGTAAAAAAAATGCATCCGTTTTGATCCTTTTTTATTTTATAATGGAAAATGGATCCAAACAGATGACACACAATTGCATCCGTTTTTTCCATAAAACGTATACGTTAAACGGATTGCAAAAACGTAGTGTGAACCCAGCCTTAGGTGACTGCTCCATTAACCCCCACCAGGCAGAGCATACTTTACCTGCTCCACACTCTGGCTTGCTTCGGGGGTTCCCGACTGGACGTCTCACTCACCCAATCAGTGCACTCCGCAGCCACCGATTGGCTGAGCAGGACGTCCAGACGCCAGGAATCCCTGAAGCAAGCCGAAGTGTGGAGCAGGTAAAGTATGCTCTGGCGGGGGGTTAATGAGGCAGTCTCCTTACATACTCACAGCGGCAGGTCAATCCCACTGCGACTATGTCTTCTCATAGAAATTACAGGCCAGGGATCTGCAGCGGATTTCGCTGTGAATTCGCAGCCAGAAGTCCGCTGCGGATCTGCCCTGTGTGTTTGTACCCTTAAGCCATTTTTTTTAATAACAACTAGAGTTGAGCAAACTTTGAGCACGCTCGGGTTCTTCCAAACCCAAGTGTGCGGCATTTGATTAGCAGTGGCTGAAGAAGTTGAATCTAGCTCTAGGGAGTCCCAGAAATCATGGATACAGCTATAACAGGTGTATTTGCCAGTAAATGACGGCTGTCCAATAAAAAATAGCTGTCATTTTGATGGTGTGTGAACATATCCTGTGGAGTTGCCATAGATTTTAGGCAGTAGAAAGTCTATACCAAACTGTGTGGTTTTTGGTGAGGATTTCTTTCTAAAGATTTGGGGCTGAATATATTAATATTTGAAAGATGTAGTCCATGTAGTTAAAGAAGTTATCCAGTAAAAAACTTTTTCTTTTTTAAATCAACTGGTCTACAAATCTCAAGTCTTCCCATACTTATCACCTGTTGTATGTCCTGTAGGAAGTGGTGTATTCTTTCCACTCTGACACAGTGCTCTCTGCTGCCACCTTTGTCTGAGACAGGAACTGTCCAGAGCAGCAGCAAATCCCCATAGAAAACCTATCCTGCTCTGGACAATTCCTGTCTTGACAAAAGATGTCAGCGGAGAGCACTGTGTCAGACTGAAAAGAAAACAAAATTTCCTGCAGGACATCCAGCAGCTGATAAGTACTGAAAGACTCTGTTAGACTTAAAGACTGTCTACTCGTACTTTATGCCACCCATTACTAAGCTTGAAGTCCGCCAGAATTTTCAGCCAGCTTCAGGTGCATATTTGGTGCAAATTAGATTGTGCCCCTTTTGTATAAACCACACCCCTTTTCCAAACCCGGTATAAAAGTGTTAAAAATTGTCTAAAATGCATAATAAATGTAAAAAGTCTTGTACGCAGCTTTTTCAGTCAAAGTAGCGGAGACACATTAGTAGATTTGGGCTAAGTTACTGTCCACTGTCTGGAAAACATGGATACAGCCAATGACTATATCCAGGTTTCCCACATAACCTTAGGGCTTTATCCAACTTCAGCAGCCACCGCTCATCAAATGCCGAACGCTCGGGTTAGGATGGACTCAAGCATGCTCGAGGTTTGCTCATCTCTACTGTCCACCAGTCTGCACTGTAAGTAGTGGTCTGGCTGGTGTGTACATAGCTATAGTTTATATATATATATATATATATATATATATATATATATATATATATTTATGCTATATTCACACTACAAAGGAACAAGTGAAAAGCTGTCCGCTTTTGCTATTTAAAAAGACGTCCGTTAATGCCGCATTTTAATTTACTTCAATGCAATGCATGGCATGACGGACATCCAATGCACACAATAACACATATACAAGATATGCAGAACTCCACCATACAAGAAACTACCTATACTGTTCTAATGTATGGGGAATAAGTGTTGGAATCAGACTCGGACTGGCCTACAGGGGAACAGGGGAATCCCCCGGTGGGCCCTACCCCTTGGTGGGCCCCTGGCAGGAGGTGGGCCTCCCTGTCTGACTCTTTCTACCAGAGAATAAAAACAATTTCTATGCTATAGAAGCACAGACAAATATATGTAAGGTACCATGTGCCTTCTTGACCTAACAGCATCTAACAGTGTCAGCAGTTTGGAACGCGAATTACAGCTGACAGAAGTCTCGTAACAAATGATAGTCAGGCAGTGCAGTGTGGGAAGATAATAAAAAACTATACTCACCAGTCCCTGTGCCCTGGACCGCGCTCTCTCCCACAGCTGCTGGAAGTTTTTCAGTCATTTTTGAACAGATTCTGTGTATGTCACGGCCCCAGCTCAATGTCACATACTCGCCTGATGGATTGCCTGCTCAGCCAGTCAATAACTGCAGCGGTGTCCATCCCCAGTCAGTGATTGGCTGAGCGGGCACATTAAGGAAGAGCTTTGGGGGCACAGGGATGGGTAAATATACTTTCTTTATTATGTTCCTGCACCCCCCTGCCTACCTGAGATTTGTTAGTTTCATGGGACTTCTCTTTTCAAGAAACTTAAGTGGCGGGTTATACTGTTTGCATAGACTGACTGAAGAGTTACTAGTAGTGAGCCAACATCGCTGGTCACATACACAGCTCTGTGCAAGGTCACTATAGTAATGTGAAAGGTTTGGTGCTTATTATATCTGGTGTAAGGTATGGTGGCCCCAAGGATCAAATTCCCAGGTGGGCCCAAGGTGGTGCTCCCCCTAAAATCCATAGGGTAGGGGATATCAAGCTTAAATATCTTTCAAATCAACTGGTGTCAGAAAGTTATATAGATTTTTAATTTATTTCTACTAAAACCCCTCAAGTCTTTCAGTACTTATCAGCTGCTGTATGTCCTGCAGGAAGTGGTGTATTCTTTCCAGTCTGACACATTGCTCTCTGCTTCCACCTTTGTCCATGCCAGGAACTTACTTTGGACAGTTATTAACTTTAGAAGCAGATATTAATGTGTCAGACTGGAAAGAATAACCACTTTCTGCTGAACATACAGCAGCTAATAAGTACCGGAAGACTGGAGATTTTTTTGATTGAAGTAAAGTACAAATTTCTGGCACCAGATTATTTGAAATATTTTTTGCTGGAGTACCCCTTTAATACTGTGGACTATTTTACTTTTAAACAACTTGACAGCCCCTTTTGTACAGTCAGCGCAGTTTCTCCATTGATCAACTAATCGGGTGATCACCGATTTCCTATGACAGCCTGGGAAATGTAGTAATACTCTTTGGCTGCCCTTTCCACATACAACGAAATCAGATTGTCGGCTGTCTCATTCATGTTAACAAATCCGCCGTATATATCTGTATACCAGTGGTTTTCTAAACTGTGTATAGAAATGTCTGTGAACCACAAGTGTCCCTCCAAAAGTTGTGAGGTATGGAGGAAGGGCTGACTGCAAAGCATTATGGGGAAGCTTGATGTCATGTGTTTCAGTCATCATCATCATCATAAGATTTTACAGCAATGGAGCAGCTTTATCAACCTGCCAGAGACAAAACGCAATCTGATTCGCCTATAGCAACCAATCACAGCTCAGCTCTCATATATTAACAAGCTGTTATAAAATTAATGCTGAGCTTTGATTGGTTGCTATGGGCAGATTAGACTGTCTAAATTGTGCATGGCAACCAATCACAGTTCAGCTTTTATTTTACCAGAGTAATTTGAGAAACGAAAGCTGAGCTGTGATTGGTTGCTATAGGCCACATCAAACCATATTATTTAGTGTTCTTAGTGTGGCCTAACCATAGGCTGTTTGCTTGGTCACAAGTGTGTTTAGTGACCTCTGCAGTAAAGCACATCGCCAGTCATTAATGGGTTAATGCTTCAGATGTGTTTACCTGCAGTAACCATGGCAACCGTGCACTGTGATGACAAGCGCTTATGTCATAAAGAAGGTTCCATAAAGCAATGCACCGCACCCTGATCAGTGCCATCTTAGATGCGCCAGAGGACCTTGAGCTTGACTACTTTACTGCCCCCTACCCTTGATGAAATTTGGATTTTCTAGCAGGGGACCTGGGTCTGTGAAGGAGAAGAGATACAGCCGCCTAGCCATCAATAAGGTGACAGATATTGCAGCCTCATCTCTCTCACATCCAGTTTATTATACTTATAGTATGGTATTACCCTCTAAGCCCAGGGGAGGGGCAGCTCTCCAGCCATGGCTTCCTCGAGGTTTCCCCCACAGTGGGGTTTTTCCTCGCCTGAGTGCTGGAGGGTGACTCTTCGTGAGTCGGGGGTCTGCCATTTTCAGTGTCGTGTAATTTTAAATAAAATTGGGACCATTTGACACCTGATTACAATGTGTTGTGTCTTTATTTTGCGTTCTTTGGTTTAACTTGGGGGAGTTGGGGGTCAATCACATATTGCAGAGTCATAAAGCTGGACATCTGCCTGCTACACAAATCTATCACCTGCACAATGCGCAAAAGTAGTAAAGAGTGGTGGCTGCAGGAACTCCTGCTTGTATGTGCATATCCCTGGATTAAAGGAACACTCAAATCTTGAAGAAAAAACATGCATCACAAGGTTTATACCTAGGTAGCTGCCCCCCCCCCCTCCCCTGCAAAATCCACAGGATAGGGGATATCAAGCTGATTGGTTGGGGTCCCAGTGGTTATGAGAATGTGGCAAACATATCCCCCTCAAATAAACAGTGGGGACAGTGCTCCATTAATTCTCTATAGGTCTTGTTATCCCTTATCCTGTGAATAACTAGGAGAGGGGTATGTTCTCCTGTACTATATGGCTGGACTCAGACTAGGCGTTTTTCAGAAATATGTCATATGGCATTTTTGGGGTTCAAAAACGCAGAGACCAGATGTTAGTCAGTGGGGAAAATTAAAAAACAACACCCATAGGACATTTTTCTGCTATGGTGTTTTTTGTGTTTTGCCACAAGCTTCTATAGGGGGGAATATTGTCATGTCTATATGGAAATTTGTGTTTTTTCCCCAGTTCTTCAACATAAAACCTGGAATCAGATGATAAAGAATCACATGATTTGTACCGAAAAAGCCCCACAGGGGATAAAATGAGAACTAAACTTTACACTAAAATGAGAACATGGCAGAAAAAGTGCCAGTAAAAAAACACCAAAAAGCAGGAAGATGTGCAACAGTCTTTAACTTGGTTCACATTTGTAGTGAATTCAGAAGAATTAAATTGGTACTTTTTTTCTTTCAAATCAACTGGGATATAAAGAATTGTAGTTAACGTTTTTTTAAAAAAAAACAGTACTTATCAGCTGCTGTATGTCCTGTAGGAAGTGGTGTATTCTCTCCAGTCTTACTCTGTGTTTTCTGCTGCCACCTCTGTTCATGACACAAACTGTCCAGAGTAGAAGAGGTTTTCTATGGGGATTTGCTACTGCTCTGGAGAGTTCCTGTCATGGACAGAGGTGGCAGCAGAGACTGTGCACTGTGTCAGCCTGGAAAGAACACAGCACTTCCTGCAGGACATACAGCAGCTGATAAGTACTGGAAGACTTTTAAATAGAAGTAATTTACAAATCTATATATCTACAAATTTTTTTTTGCCAGAGTACCTCTGTAAATTAAATAAAAAAAGTCAATTAGCTTGACAGTGGAAACTTGTGGACTAGACATTGTAAAAATGCACCATATTAAGGTCTCGTTCACACCACGTTTTTATTCTTTTTGCTCCATGACCTCCATATCTTCCCATATAGTTATGATGGAGGCCACTTTATACCATCTGTTCTACATAGACTCCCAAAATTCATACTGAAAATACCTCCCATTCATGCTTTTTTTTAAATCACCCCCCTTTTACAAATAAATAAATAAACATATTTGGTATTGCCCCATGCATATTCTTCCAAACTATTAAACGTGCACATTCCTAATCATGCACAGTAAACAGCATAAGTGCAACAAAATACGAGGGCACAGGTACAGGTAAGTATACCTTCGTTATTATGTTCTTGCCTGCCTGAGATTTGTCAGTTTAAAGGGGAACTCCGGATAAGAAAAACTTGTTTTCTATTAAAAATACATTAAAAGTTGAATATATGTGTCTATACAATGTATTACCGTGTCTGTATGGTTCTGTCATACTGGTAGCTGATAGAAATCCAGGAAGTGAAAAAAAATGGCCCCTGTGAAAATCCACATTGTCTCCTGCTCCTTCTGCTCTCCTCCCTTAGGAGACAAATCTTCCATGCCTCTGTCTCACATTGTGTGTGTTTGCTGAGATCAGGCTGATGATGCAGACGGGGGGCAGGGCGTGATTTCCCAGGAGGCTTGGCTGGATCCCCCAATCCCCTGAGTGATTCACCATCTCGGACAGGCCAGAATAAACAAATATGATGCAGTAACACATGTAAATGATGCTAAATGGCAGAGAGGATCAGAGCCTTATTTTGGGAGTCAACTTCAAAGATAAAAGATGCTTGATCATAATATATGCGTGGAAATGAAAAGAAAAAAAAATACTTTATTCCAATATCAGCATTACAGGTAGAGAATACAGCGTGCTGTGTGGTGTTACAGGTAGAGAATACAGTGTGCTGGGTGGTGTTACAGGTAGAGAATACAGTGTGCTGTGTGGTGTTACAGGTAGAGAATACAGTGTGCTGTGTGGTGTTACAGGTAGAGAATACAGCGTGCTGGGTGGTGTTACAGGTAGAGAATACAGTGTGCTGTGTGGTGTTACAGGTAGAGAATACAGCGTGCTGTGTGGTGTTACAGGTAGAGAATACAGCGTGCTGGGTGGTGTTACAGGTAGAGAATACAGTGTGCTGTGTGGTGTTACAGGTAGAGAATACAGCGTGCTGTGTGGTGTTACAGGTAGAGAATACAGCGTGCTGTGTGGTGTTACAGCTAGAGAATACAGCATGCTGTGTGGTGTTAGAGGCAGAGAATACAGCGTGCTGTGTGGTGTTACAGGTAGAGAATACAGCGTGCTGTGTGGTGTTACAGGTAGAGAATACAGTGTGCTCTGTGGGTGCTACAGGTAGAGAATACAGCGTGCTGTGTGGTGTTACAAGTAGAGAATACAGTGCTGTGTGGTGTTACAGGTAGAGAATACAGCCTGCTGTGTGGTGTTACATGTAGAGAATACAGTGCTGTGTGGTGTTACAGGTAGAGAATACAGCGTGCTGTGTGGTGTTACAGGTAGAGAATACAGTGTGCTGTGTGGTGTTACAGGTAGAGAATACAGCGTCCTGTGTGGTGTTACAGGTAGAGAATACAGCGTGCTGTGTGGTGTTACAGGTAGAGAATACAGTGCTGTGTGGTGTTACAGGTAGAGAATACAGCGTGCTGTGTTGTGTTACAGGTAGAGAATACAGTGTGCTGTGTGGTGTTACAGGTAGAGAATACAGTGTTCTGTGTTGTGTTACAGGTAGAGAATACAGCGTGCTGTGTGGTGTTACAGGTAGAGAATACAGCGTGCTGTGTGGTGTTACAGGTAGAGAATACAGTGTGCTGTGTGGTGTTACAGGTAGAGAATACAGTGTGCTGTGTGGTGTTACAGGTAGAGAATACAGTGTTCTGTGTTGTGTTACAGGTAGAGAATACAGCGTGCTGTGTGGTGTTACAGGTAGAGAATACAGTGTACTGTGTGGGGGGACCACAATGAAATCATAAATTACTGCAAATTATTCAGTAACACAATGAGCAACTGCAATGTGTGAACACAGCCTAGATGTTCTGCAGCAGCTTTGGGCGGGGAATGTGCAGGGTGGAGGACTGTGATTAACAGCTGAGGGAAAACATTGCATTCTGGAACCTGTAGTACTGTGTACAACTGATAAACCAGGAAGTGCAGAAACACAAAACAGAACAAAACCCCCCAAAACAAATGGATTTTTGGTAGTTTCAAAAATGGAATAGATAGGTAAGTAATGCTTTATGCTTCTGCAGAAGTTTCATTTTTTTTTAACCTCTACCTGGAGTTCCCCTTTAATGGGAATTCTCCTTTCAAGATACTTATGTGGCACCCTATACTGTTTGCATAGAGTGACTGACAAGTTACCAGCAGTGAGACAGCATTGCTGGTCACATACACAGCGCTGTGCAAAGGTTTGGTTATATCTGGTATATGTAGGGTGGGCCCCTAGAATTAAATTCCCTGGTGGGCCCAAGGTACCCCAGTCCGACACTGGTTGGAATAATAAAGAACTTGGGTTCTAGTTACAACTATGCACCGATAAAGAGACAACTGAACCTCTAATGTATTACAACACATATAAATTTTATTGTTAAAAATATGACATAGTAATAGTTCATGGTAATTAAATCAATAAGCAATGAACCAGGGCTGAACAGAATGTTAAAAATAGCAAACATACACGAGTGGGCTGCTGCAGGTGGACACAGTAAATAAATAAATAAATAAATAAGCTACATTAGTAAGGACACAGTGAAAATATAAGAAAGATCATGTATCATAAAGGAGTCAAAGTGCTATAAGTAATAAGGAAAATCCTAGTAGTGCAAAACCAAGTCCGTAATGTACAGACATAGAGATGTACAATAGTACTGAACAAAGTATAATACCATCAGTGCTGAAAAGTCCAAGTTTCCACCGGCTGCCACCACACCGACACACGTTTCGGCGTAGCCTTTTTCTTTTGCTACCCCTTGAAAAAGGCTACGCCGACAGCAGACAGCCGACGAAATTCTGCGGATATTATCCGCGAGAATTCCTTAGTATGAACCCACCCTTACAAAGTACACCTGTTCCTGAAAAAAAACAAGCCCTTACATGGCCCTGTAGATGGAAAAATGGTCCTTAAGGCCATTTTGGGCTCTGTCCTTAACAGGTTAAATGAAATCGACTTTTCAACTAAAGACACACCCTAAAGCCAATTAGTAAACCCAAACTAGAATAATGTACCAGCAGCCATCATTGCACATTGAACATCATTTTTTCTTTTCAAAAACAGCGAGGACAAAATGTTGTGGCAACATAGATATATATATATATATATATATATATATATATGATATCTATGCACAATGGGTGGATTTATTAAGATTGGCATGCCTCTTTGCTGGTCTTACATATATTGGTTTTACACGGAACGATTTATCGTTCGAATTTGCACGATAACGATTGAATTCGAACGATAATCATACGTGTAAACGCAGCAAACGATCAAACGACGAGCGAGAAATCGTTCATTTTGATCTTTCAACAAGTTCTCAAATCGTCATTGATCATTCGCAGAAAAATCGCAGATCGTTCCATGTAAACAGTCTTTAAACGATTTCACCTATGTGTGAGATAGGCTTAAGTGATCGCAAAATGATCGCATAACGATTTTTCCGTACAATGTATCGTTCCGTCTAAACGCTGATCGTTATAAAAAAAACGTTGTTCATTCAAAATCGTTAATTGTGCGATCGGGCGAATTATCGCTCCGTGTAAAACCACCATTAAAGAGAATCAATAAGCATGATTGTGATGATATAGCTCCCAGCTGCACCCTATTGCTCTACCATGCTACCCGCGTCTGCCGGGTTATCTTTATATTGGGGAAAAACATGTTTTATTCTGGCGTGCGAGGCTGGAAGAGGGGCAGCAACTAGTTATGTGGGCGGAGATCCACCCGTGACTAGTCAGAGTGCTCTGCAGGGATATTTGACAGGCAGAGAGGCCACTAACAGCCAGTTATTACTATGTTGAAATGTTATTCTTCTCTGGAAATGTAAAAGTACCCCAAAGGCTATGGTGCACAAGGTTACAATTTAGCATTGTTTGCAGTGGAAAGTATAGACTAGAAACATAAAACGCAAAACATACGTTCACACCTACCGGATCCGTGGCGGATTTGATGCTGCGAGTTAGCAGTGAAATCCACTGTGAATTTAAATGGGTCCCATACACGCAGTGGATCCGCTGCGTGTATGGGACCCGGCCCCTTTAACCCCCACGCCGCCGGCCGAAAGCCCCCCCCCGTACACCCGCAACGCTGTCCGCCCTGAGCATACATGTTAACATGTGCAAAAGAGAGAGAGAGCTTGAGAAAGTTTGGACTGTGTAACTGTAAGCTGAGCCAGGCTGTATGATGAAGATGAGACTGACTGTTCCTCAAAGGTACATCAAGGATTCACTCTCATCTCTCACCACCCACTGTATTTACCAATGTATGTGTACAGTACTGCAGTGTAATCTCCCCCTCTTTTTAGCCTCTCGGTAGCAGAAGCTTTTGTTTCTTTCATTTCTGATCACATAGCACCTTGTATACCCAAAACATCAGT
The DNA here is from genome assembly GCF_027789765.1 of Dendropsophus ebraccatus. Lineage (NCBI taxonomy): Eukaryota > Metazoa > Chordata > Amphibia > Anura > Hylidae > Dendropsophus > Dendropsophus ebraccatus. The sequence continues at coordinate 88,715,607 of NC_091459.1, forward strand.
AACTCCTTCTCCGTTCACATGCCACCTAGTACTTTGTACATTATCAGCCCACTACAGTGCAGCCTTTTCGTTCCAGCACATGTTCTACAGCACTATGTCACAGTATAGCAGAGCACTAAAATCACCTTGTTACCACTTTGAAGGGCAAATATAACATAATTATGCAGGTAAAAAATAACTCTTAAAAGGACAGGTATGCTTTAAAGAAGAAGTGCCGGGCCAAAGAAATTTCTCAGGCTGGGACTGGGGGAACGGAAAAAAAAAGTAATTTTCACCTGTCCTGGAGCCAGTGCAGCGTGGCGTCTCACTCCTGAACCCCGACGACTGACTTCTTAGATCCCTGTTGGCAATGTCACGATCTGGTTGGCGGATGTCTGCTCAGCCAGTCAGTGATTAGAGCGGCGCAGCGCGGGCTCGGGAGCGGTAAGCGTATTGGCTTTTTAAAAATTTTTCCCCCACCCTCTGCCCATAGTTATTTTTTGCCCCATGCCAGACTTCCCCTTTAATAATTATTTTTGTTCTGATATATATATATATATATATATATATAATTTTTTACCTTACAAGGCAGTTTTAAAACTAGTCAATGGGGAAATGACAAAGGGGTGAATGTTTCACACACTGTATGGAAAGATTTTTTTTGAGTGAATGTGACTGTCACCTGTCCTATTGACCTCTCGTCATACTTGTTTCTTTAGCATCCTAAGGGTAATTGGGCTTTTTTCACGTTAATTGATGAAGCATGTTACTAATTAGTTGATGGATGCTGTTTCTCTGTAGTTCTAAGTAAGGGAATTTTGTAGTACACTTGTAGTGGTGCTTTGTAGTAGTGTTTGGAGCTGACTGTGTGAGCTGGTACTAAGACATTTCCATATATATGAGCTCAGATGACATTTACATTTTTTCAGAAATGGAGAACTAAGAATACCTTTGTCTGGCAAAGGTTGTCCTGGAAAAAAACACAAAGACACCAAATGGCGCACAACGTTTCAGTATGTCAGGTTCAGTGTATATATAAAAAATGAGGGTGATTGTGCTGCTCACCTGAAGCGGTCGGGCTACGAGCAAAAGTTGTCCTGGGAAATCTTAAAATCCAACAACATATGACCCATACTTACACCCCCATCCTGCTGCTCCTCTGGTTCTAGTTGTATCCCTGTTCAACCGGCGAAGTGGCAGAGTGCTCTCTGCCACCTCCTCCCTCTGAACATCTTGCATGTTTACGTGTTGATGTTGTCGGTACTTTTTTTTTCTTTTTCTGGGGGGGGGGCTCACGATCATAGATGTGCCAAAATGAATAAAAAGTATTGCCCAGCTGGGAAAGTGCCTTTACTAGAAGAACCTGCTAAGCCAAATTCCCTGGTCATTTAGATACATTTTTGACAGCTTTATGGCTTTATTATTTCAGTCATGAATATAAATGTAAAGTAATGTACAGTGATCCCTCAACTTACAAAGGCCTTAAGAACCAATATTTTCAACATACAATGGTCCTTTCTAGACCATCATAACTTGAGACCAGACTTAACATACAATGCTATGGACAGTCAGGATCTGCGGCAGGTTTATAACTCTAGATGATCGACCAATGAAACTGGCCATTTTACTGGTAAAACCCCAGTATTACTGAAATGCCTGCACTGGTTGGCTGTCTAGTAGTGATTCTCTAGAAGTGTGATACTACATCTCCTGTGCTGCTCTTTACCTGGGCCTGTGCTTGAGCTGCTCCTTTGGGCACCAGGTGAGGGCGGCTTCATTTTACTTTTCTTGGACCCAGTGTGATCTGTACAGAACTCTGAAAATGCTCCCATCTTCTACTTAGAAAGTAATTTAAAGTCTCCATTTGCTCTTTATGACTGTTGTTTATAAGGATTTGCTTTATTCATATTAGTTAACAGCTTATTTTCCTTTAAATCTTATTTTTTCTCATTTTGGGATGACATTTTGGGGGATTCAGAACCAATTACCAGTTTTCCATAGAGTTTTGGTCTCAACATACAATGGTCGTCCCAGAACCAATTAATATCGGATGTTGAGGAACCACTTGTACAATCATCGCTCAGAATTTTTTTGGTTGGTACAATGGAGAATGGTACAAAAGAAGAACTAACATCCCAGGAGAGCAGTGCCCTCCTGTCACGGCTTCCCTCCTCCTCCTACATATTTCTTTCTAATCTCTGACAAAGTGTAAATATGCACTTTGCTCTATAGATGGAGATGATACTACCTGGTATCTGCCGGATGAGATGACAATGATGATACTGAAGAAACCCCTGGTCTCCAACTGTCCTTTACCTCACATTGATGCAAAAAGCGGCTTCCTAGCAGGAAGCTCTATTTAATCTACATCCACTATATATGTATTACAATAGGTTTTAGGCCATGTTCCAACTCTGTAAGAGGCCGGCTGTTCCGTGACCTAGCTGGGTCACAGAACGGCCGTTGTCAGAAAAGATCATCCTGGCCGGTATGCAGTGCCGTTAGGATGATCTTCACTGCATGCTCCCGCATCCGAATTGCACACAATAGAGTGTGCGGCCGGAGCTACACGCTCCATTGTGTGAACTGACAGGTTTTCTGCGGCTGCTATTCAATAATTAGCAGTTGCAGAAAGTTAACATGTCAGTTTTTTGAGGCGCCACTAGGGATCCCGGACGGAGTGTATACCATGTGTATACACTCCTTCCGGGATTCCCTCAGGTGCAGCAGTACGTAAGTACCGTAGAAATCACGGCCATTGTTACGTGTAAAGAAAACTTCTTTATTATGACACCACCACCCCCTGTCCCCCTCTGGATTTTTCACTTTTGCCCAGAATATCCCTTTAATTTCTGCCTCTCTTTCTCTAACATACAGCCTGCTGCAGCTATAGCACACTGAAGAAAAACACAGGGAGATTAGAGGTTACTGCTTTACTACTTATGGCTTCTCTATATTCTCTATGCTGCTCATATATATTCATCCAGGGGGAGAGAGGGGAGAATCATGTGAATGATTGTTGTCTCTATCATTCATTGGCTGCACATCTTCTATTACATGGGGAGATAAATTGCACTGTGTAATAGGGCCATAGGAAACTTGCAAAATATCTTATCAAATACAAATGTTTCTTTCTCCTCTTATCAAGCTTCTTTCAATCTATTATGGCACTTCATTGGCAAGGAGCATTCCCAGAAACGCTCATTCAGCCAATAATTGGCGAATGTAAAAGTGCCAGCAAACAGCGGAAAATGCCAGATTGTCGGCTGATTTAATCTTTCGACGGCAGGAAAATTTAGTGAATGTTAAGAGCCATATGAACGATACATTGATTGTTCGTGCAGCCTGGCTGTGCGGTTAGTCATGTCTTGTAAAGGCACTGCAAGTGGATTAGCGCTTGTCAAGTATAAAATGACCCACTCTATATGTAAAATGATTTCACTCTGAAATTCCCGGTGACAGCTGTAGCCCAAAGTGAGATCAGATTACAAGCTGTCAATACAAGTCTATGAAGAGGGGCCAAACTGTTCTTGTCATCAAAGATTTCCCAGGAGAATAGATTAATCTTTATAGCTTCGTGAAGAATGGACTGTACAGACTCATGGTATTGACCTGACCATAATCAAATCCACAATTTAGATGAAATATTCGGTCTGAATAACCGAACATTCCTTGTTTGGTATGGTTGGGTATACATTAGGATACTGGAAAAAAGGTATGACAACTAGAGATGAGCGAACCTAGAGCATGCTCGAGTCCATCCGAACCCGTACGTTCAGCATTTGATTAGCGGTGGCTGTTGAAGTTGGATAAAGCTCTAAGGTTGTCTGGAAAACATGGATACAGCCAATGACTATATCCATGTTTTCCACATAGCCTTAGGGCTTTATCCAACTTCAGCAGCCACCGCTAATCAAATGCCTAACGATCGGGATCGGATGGACTCGAGCATGCTCGAGGTTCACTCATCTCTAATGACATGTCCTGTGAAATATACAACCATTCACTTTAATGGATTGATTGCGGCCTATTAGTGACTATGTTTAGTTTTTTCCTCCATTGTATACTTTTTTACTTTTATTTCGCAGTACTTAAAGGCACAGTAAACTATACTTTTAAATTCAGCAAAATAAAACGTTCTAGAAATACAGTGAATGAAGTCCACAGACTTGGAGAAAAGTATTTTTATTTTCCCTCAAAATGTTTTTGTTAATAGTACATAGTTTTCTATTGTTCTTACAGTATAAAGACCCCTTATTTGAGGCTGTTTAGTATGAGGTCCACTTGCATTACTAAAGAGGTGCTCAAACATGTACAAAGAGGTGAATACAGCTATTTTGAGACAGGCCAGGAGGAAAGTCTCATTCACTCACATCGTGCAGGGTCGGGCCGGTGTATTATCCACTTGTCACTATAAGTGGCCTGCTCTTGGGATTTGTACTGCCTCGTCTTTCCATTATATAGCCTTGACTACCTCTGTACTGCCATACAGAAGATTTTCAAGGAAGAAAATGAAAAAAGCCACTCTGTCCCAAAATAGACTACTTAAAATTTCACTATAATAGAAAATTCTGGGTCAGTGCTTTCCCAGTAGTATAACCAGGAACAAAGCCAATACACAGTGTCCAGGTCTGTCTGACCTGCATTGCCTATCTTAGATATTGACAGTTATACAGATTTAAATTCTAAATTCCAGCCCCTGGCCTGGAGCATACCTTACCTGCTCGGCGGTGCGGCTGTGTGTGAGGCTCCAGGCTCCCCTCGCTCCCCTCGCTCCCCATCAGCCAATCAGTTAATGGCAGCCTCACACACAGAGCCGGGAGCCTCACACAGAGCTGTGGCGCCAAGCAGGTAAGGTATGCTCCCGGCCAGGGGCTGCGGGCGAAAGGGGGTTAAAGGGACCTATTTAAATATCCGCAGTGGAATCAAAATTCCACTGCGAATATGTAACCCCATAGACCTTCACACTACCAGGATCCTCAGCAGATTTAGCTGTAAACTCGCAGTAGAATCCGGTATGTGTGAAGCTATCCTAACAGTAAGTTCTCTTGACAAGCATTTGCAGTTAAAGGTTAGAGGTTATGACTGCACTAGATGGGTTTGTGGTCAGTCTGGGCGGGGGGGGGGGGGGGGGGGGGGGCAACTAAATGTTTACAATTTGCGGTGTGTGTCCACTGGGCACAGGCTGGGCTAAATAAATAAAAAAAAAGAGAGAAAAAAAAAAAAGGAAGAGAGAAAACCTTATACTGACCTGCCCCAATCCATCACCAGGTCCATTGCATGATGCCTGATCCAGGCTGAATAGCTCTTCCTGCTTTTGTTTCGACATTTAAGGAGTGCCTGTTCAGCCAATCACTGTATAAATTATAGATATTAATGGCCCAGATTTATCAAAGAGCTTAAAATAGACACTGGTGTAAACTGCCCACAGCATCCAATCACAGCTCAGCTTTAATTTTACTAGAGCTACAAGCTGAGCTGTGACTGGTTGCTGTGGGCAGTTTACACCAGTGTCTATTTTACACCCTTTGCTAAGTTTCCCCCATAGAGTTTAACATCTTTTGTTCATAATTGTGCACTGACAATCTGCAACAATTGCACCATGTGTAAACTTAGCCCAGGAGGTATAATAGGAAAATATTACTCCGCTAATCAGATTTCTTGGAGCGAAGCCGGAGGCAGGAGTGACTGTGCATTTATTGCTGGGCTCCTAATGATTGGATGAGTAATCTTATCAGGATGCAAATAGATTTCCTCTGCCAGGAGCCTACTTCCAGTGTTTTCTATGTGAAAGGTGTAATTATGGAGACTGCTAAGCACAATGAGTATGTATAAACCCACATCATTAGCTTGCTGGCTCTAGTTTTGTATTGTTTTCTGTGTATAGTTTAAAGCAGCTGATACAACATATTGTAAGAAATGTCATTGGGATCTTGTGTTTTATAGGCTTCCATGTTATATGCTTTCCACTTTCATTCCTGAGGCCCACTGTAATCCCGAGATACAGCCAGGGCACAGTGAACGGTAACACATGTCTCTCCAGGCTGTCAATCAAATGACTTGTTCGCTCCATTATGGTCTATGGGATGTACAAGCCGGATGTTCTGTCGGTCAGGGAGTGGAGCGCACTCTCCCTGGCTCTATCTCTGGATCGCAGTGGATCTCAAGGGTGAGACTGTGTGAGGTCAGTAACTTTTAAGATATCTGAGGGGATGCTGCAGAAACAATCCTCTGTGGTCCATGGTAGCTGCTAGATCATGGTGGCAGCTTGGTGGGTGCTGGGTCACTTGGCCACTTGTCATGGTGGCCAGGAGTGGTGTTGGAATCCACCCCCAGACACTCAGGCACTACACCTGAAAAAAGGGGTAGCCCAAGTACAAGGTGTAGGGGCAGTGTAGGTGTGGGTGCGGGAAAAAAAAATTGGACAGAGTCCAGGGCTTAACCAAGAGAACAGCTTTACTTTAGATCTTCAGTGCAATACAGGTTAAGGGAAAACTCACACAGGTGCAGGTGACACAAAAGGTGAAGAGTGGAGAAAAGTTGAGGGGGGTCTTTTCCAGGTTAGCTATGTAGTCTACCGGGGCATGGTAGTAAAAAGGTAGAAGAGAGAGTGGATACTCGTACTCATGTATAGACAGACTGCTGTCTGACCGCCTTTTGCCCAGCTAGATCAGAGTGCCAAGCTGGGTAGTACGTGCCCCATGCCTTACAACTGAGCGTAGCAAACTTTCCGAGGCTTCCCAAAGTAGCTGTGCACAGTCAGCAAGATGCTTCAGCGGATGGCTCTTTGTCTTGCTGGGGGTCAGTTCTTAGCTGTGGTAACTGCCCTGAGGGTTCAGGAGAAGGGTCCCTGGCACGGACAAGGACTTCCTCCAAGGACAGCTACACCTTCTTGATGAAATAAAGCTTAGTGGACCACCCATACGGGGACACTACAACCCCACATTATTTTTTGTGAATATACCTGTAGGAAACCCTCAGACTGTCAGCTGCAATTCATGTTCCAAACAGCTGACACTGTTAGGAAGTTGTTAGTCAAGAAGACACATTGCACCTTTTATATACCTGTCTGTGCTTCCAGAATGTGGAAAAATGCTTTTTTTCTCCAGTGCAAAGTGTCAGAGAGGGTTTTCCAAGCTCTCGATCTTCTCAGGGCTGTAACACCTCCTCACACCCCTTCCATCCCCTTGCATTACGCTAAGCTTGCAGCTGTCAATAAAGCAGGATCAGAGATGGGAGCGGGGAGCAAGGAAGCATTTGAGCTTGCAGTAGATGAGGAGCTTGGAAAAGCTACTTTGCATTGGAGAATACAAGTGTTTTTTTTATGTTCTGGAAACACAGACAAGTGTATATGAAAGCTGCCATGTGTCTCCTTGTCCTGACATCTCTAACTGTGTCAGCACTTTGCAACTGACAGATTCCCTTTAAGAAATTTCAACAACATGGTATAGAAAAAACTGCATTGAATCCACATGATCATTGACTTGCAGAACAGATTTATTGTGTACAGCATGATTATGTTGTGGATAGGCTGAGGATCAGTGTAACATTCTGCCCATTTACTAAGGATCAGCAGCCAAATTTGGAAATTCAAATTTCAAATAAATGACTTTAATTTTTTTTTTTTAAACATCAACATTTTCCACTCCCAGATCCACAAGGGCAGAGCTGTAACAAATCCACATGATTTGTGCAAATTGGCTACTTACTAGGTATGTAGAAAATAGTAGATATGTAAGTTCTGACCACAGGTTTTTTGACCCAGTACATACATGTGGTTTAACAGAATAGTGTTACCTTCATGGCTGATTTTACAGTTCTCAGATTTATATACTGCAATAGTTATGACCATAATATGGATATTTATGCCATTATAACTATCACTAGTAATACAGTACAGAAGGACAAGCAAGAGGGTGACCATGTCCATGTTACACTTTAACCTTACTACACTAACAAGAACAATCATTTTATGTATGGAAATTTAATTTTCCACAAAGAAAATATTTTCACTGTTCTATTTTTACTGGGCAATTACCACGAATGCTTGAAATTGTTCAAATCTTAAGACTAAATGTCTGAGGCAGATGCTGTGGGATTCCATACGGGGTCACACAGACTTCCAAAAGATGAAATAGAGCCTAAAAATATATGAATAAAACATGCAATAAGCTTTTTTTTTTACCCTATAAACACATTTAGGCTATGTTCACACTACGTATATTTCCGGCCGTAGTGCGAACCGCGAATATACGCCTGTAGTTATGAGGTTGATGCGTACGCTGGAAAGTATACGATATACGGCCGCACAATGCACACTACGTATGAGCCTATGGTCGGATCGTATACGGCGCCGTGAAAAATGAAGAAGACCATTGTTTGAGGCCGGAACTGTTCCAACTCACGGCCGTGGATTTCAATGCGGCCCCGCAAACCAAACTTGATTTTTAGATCCAAAAGGTTCTGTGTGGTTTACTGGGCTGGGCGAAGATTTCCAAGTAAATGACCTGCATCAGACCGCTTCGAAACAAGCTAGGAAGCATAACTGTACTGCGGGCGTATGTTCGCAGTTCGCCCGCATGTTCGCAATCCGACCGTATGCCTATTTTTCCCACGGCGGTAGTTTCAGCCGCACATGTCCGGCCACGTACGAACTAGGGCCGGACATATACGTAGTGTGAACTTAGCCTTACAAACAGGAGGTATGGGGTGCTTGTTTAAAGCCAAGCTGTCAAGTTAGCAGTCAGCTGATATCTGCCATGTTACCAGCACTACCAGGGGGAAATGTTCTAGAATATACTGACGTCGAGACGTGATGGTGTCTCTGCGGTGTTTTGGTTAATCTCCCTGAGGTCAACTAGCTTCCTTTTGCATGCACTTACTAGTCATTGCTCCCACTAGCCAGATTTCTACTCCACACTGATGAGGGGCCAATACCCCGAAACAGCTATCTGTGAATGGATACCTTGCTTGGGTGGTTTCCTTCATTGTAAACATTCCTTGGCTTGGTTGTTCCTTCCCGGAGGAAGATCTGGCTAGTTCACTGACGTCGAGACATGTGATGGTGTCTCTGCAGTGTTCTTTTGCATATTTGATTTCCCAGGGGGCAATGTTCTAAAATACACTGACGTCGAGACATGTGATGGTGTCTCTGCGGTGTTTTAGTTGATCTCCCTGAGGTCAACCAGCATTCTTTTGCATGCACTTACTAGTCATTTCTCCCACTAGCCAGATTCCTACTCCACACTGATGAGGGGCAAATATCCGGGAACAGCTGTCTTTGGATGGATAACTTGCTTGGGTGGTTTCCTTGATTGGAGACATTCCTTGGCTTGGTTGTTCCTTCCCGGAGGAAGATCTGGCTAGTTCACTGACGTCCTATACCTTCAATAACTGTTGGCCAACAGTAATCTCTCCCCCTTTCTGGTGGCGACTTTTCTCTCTTAAGGCCCTATTACACTGTGAGGAGCAAGCGAGCGACCAATCTATCAGGTCAGCGCTCACTTGCTCCTCGTTCCACGCTTGCTGTCGGCGCTATTACACATGCCGATAGCGAGCGGGTAAGAGTGAGGGGAGCTGAGAGAGGGGATCCCCAGACGATCTAAAGATATCCCATAGGAGATACTGACAGTCTGTTGCCGCTGCTTCTATTGTGCAGCGTGATGGCCAGCAGACCATTGTTATCGTTTAAAAATTTTCAACATGTTGAAAGACAAGGATTAGCTGACATTGTGTTTGTTGGCTGATCGTTGCATTTTAACAGTAGCTATTACACCAAGGGATTACCAGCCATAAAAGCCAATAATTGCTTGGTGTAATAGGATCTTAAGAACAAAGGGGTTGAGCAGTGAAAATCTCATTCCCAACCTCTATCTTCACACACATGACCTGTTAGTGGAGATTTGGGAAGTCCCCATGCTTTTTTCTTTTTTTTAACCTGGAAGCACTGCAATATCAGGTCAATGCCTGGAGAGGACAGAACAAGGGGGCACATGTATCATTATCATCAGTACACCACAGAAAAGGGGGAGATTTTACCCTTTTCCGTGGCATACACCGACTGTAAGGAGGAATGTGTTCCCTACTTCGGACTAACTTCGTACCCTATGGGACTAATTATCTATCAATGGGACAAACTATCTACCTACTGTGGGCACATACCTACCAAGCAAAGCATTATTACTCTTTGATACACAATACATAGGGAAATGTTGATGTAAAAATGTGAAGCCTAATATGTTTGCCTGACAGATTCAGCGGAGATTATCATGACAGTCTGTGCTGGATAGTGAAATCATCATAATGGTTTACGCTTGATGGAGAACATAAGGAACGAGGACAACTCTGACAAGAGCAGACAGCACTTGTGAGTCACTAGATATTTCTGTGCTGTAGTTTGCCCCATTCTGTAGTAATGGTGGTGTGTGTATAGTGGGTTTTATTCATTACCAGTATGGAGGTATTTTTTTTAGACAGTAATAACATGTGGTGGTATTATTTGTTCTTTGTATATGGTAATTTAGTAAAATTGCTATACAGGGCTTAATGCCATAACAATATTGTGGGGATATATGTTCATGGTGTGGCGATATAATTCGGTCTTTATCAAAATTCTGTTTTACTACATTGGGTTTTGTTCAGTAACAGTATGTTGGTTTTATATATATGTATTTATGTTTCCAGTATTTAGGACTAATTTTTATAAAGATCTACACGTATAGTCTCCTTTGCGTAGGATTTAGGAAATGGGTAGTTTTCGGGCAACATTTAAATTTTTGCCTCAGGCAGCAGGAAGTCTAGAATTTTCCCTGCCATTACCCTATTTTGTTGGAATTATTTAAGTTATTTCAAGAAAACATTTTGCATATACTAGTATTTTAGTATTAGTATGAGGAAGCTGGCTGTGAACTCTTTTCGGTGTCTTTCATGAAGAGAATGATACTGTGTAACTGCTAAGAAAAAAACACAAACGGCGCTGCATGTGCAGGTCAAAACACACTTTGGAGAAACATGCATATGTGTGCAAATGCACGCTCACCTGAGTGGGTCGTACACAATTAGGCACGACTCTAATAAGCGCTCTGGATCAACGGGGGATGCTGCCTTCCACCTTCCGATTCTCCAAAGTGGATCCTCGGTGTCAATCACAATAGTGGTAAAAGGAAGAGGTTGGTGGGATTTGTCTGGCGCAACCACCCCTATTGGAACACCGGCCACGTTCCCCTGTACCTTCTCTGAATGAAGAGAACTCCTGGCACTGGTGTGAAGTCAAATTCAGGCTTTTATTTGATGCAACGTGTTTCGAGGGTGCAATCCCCTCTTCATCAGGCATGATGAAGAGGGGATTGCACCCTCGAAACGCGTTGCATCAAACAAAAGCCTGAATTTGACTTCACACCAGTGCCAGGAGTTCTCTTCATTCAGAGAAGGTACAGGGGAACGTGGCCGGTGTTCCAATAGGGGTGGTTGCGCCAGACAAATCCCACCAACCTCTTCCTTTTACCACTACTGTGTAACTGCTGTGTGACTTGAGCATGGTCAATTTCATGAATGGCTGAGTACGCTATAAACCGGTTACACAGACAAACCGAGGATAACCAACCCATAGCACTGAAGGAGTCGTGTGTTTTGGGTGGAGTTACCTTTTGAGGAATTTGTTGTGGAAACAGATGACAGCATTTACATATGACATAAAATATTTAATGACCTTTTATATGATCTGAAGCAGAAATCTGCACTTTACTTTGCTCTTGATGGTGGCTGGAGGGAAGTTTTTACACTTCTACTCCGTAAAAAGAATCTGTGAGTGCTATATCATGCTCTGAGCTGCAGACATGGGTTAATAGCAGGTAAAGCAAATGATACCTGACTCTTAGCCAATCGCTGTTTTCAAACTTTTAGGCTATGTTCCCACTAGGTAAGAGACCGGCCGTTCCGTGATCCAGGCCGGGTCACAAAACAGCCGGTCTGTAGCCGGTACTTAAGTACGGGCCGGATGATCTTTCACTGAATTCACTGAATTCCGGACGCAGAAAACTGACCTGTCAGTTTTTTCCGGCACCGCATGGGATCCCGGCCGGAGTGCATACGATGTGTGTACGCTCCGGCCGGGATGCCATTCAACATAAAGCTATGTCACACACTGCAAAACTACGTCCGTAGTTCTGCGACGAGAACTACGGCCGTAGTTTTACGTAGTGTGAACATAGCCTTAAAATGATGTTTTCCTTCCAAGCTCAAGTGACAAAGATGCTGAGCTGAGCTGCAGCATGCACACTGCCTCCCTTACTTCTCCCTGTCCTGCGGGATTGATGCTTCCAGCACTGAACCTTGTAAATCATGGTGTGAGGAGAATGACTACTTTTCATTTTACTTTTTATGACATGAAACTGTCATACAATTTGTGTTAAGAGAGAAATTTGCTGCAGCATATCTGTCAGCACTAAAGGCTATACAGTGTTTTCCTGCAGGAGAATAAACCATGCAAACCTGCAAAGAATCTAACCATGGCTGTCACAAGGAAGCAATGCTTCTTATGTCCTGACAGTAGATGTTGAGAAAAAGCTATATATTCTTTATAAAGTACTTATAATTAACAAAAACATATGAATAAAACCCAAACAACTGTTTGTCAGGTAAAATTTAATGATGATTGATAGTTTTGTGCCAGCTGATGACAAACTCTCCTTGTCTGAAATGTGAAATTTAGCTGATATCTGATATAAACCAACATAGAACACGGTCTGCACTATAGCAGGTGAAGCATATGAGGCCACTAATGCAGATCCCGTCCTCGGAGCAGAGATAGACGCTGGAGGGTGCTAACTCAAATGTAATCCAATGTCCAAAAGAGAAAGAAAAAGTTGCACTTACCAACAGATGCGTCTAGTGAAGTTTTTATTTTATCAGACACAGCAACAGTTGAATGGTGCACACTTTAATGGGCAGACATTAAAGAAATCAGTGACAGCCTGCTTGGACCTATGGACCACTTAAAAGTGCTGTAGAAACGTCAGGTGCGTGAAACAGGCTGTCACTAATTTCTTTGGTACCTGCCTATGACAGTCCGCACCACGCAACTGTTGCTGTGTCCAATTAAATAAAGACTTTACTGATGCATCTATTGATGAGTGCAACTTTTTCTTTCTCTTTTGGAAATATTGGATCTGGATAAGAGATGTTTCATTCAGGAAAGTTTTTTTTTTGCCATGAATGATCTCTCAGGAAAGAATGTTCCCAGAACATTTTCAGAATAATCGCCCCTCCCTCCTCTGATATTATTGATCATCTATGGCCAGTATAAGCGACTGTAATGGGCAGTATGGACTAAAATGTGTCTGCAAAACAATCAATCAGAGGATCGTTTACCGAACTGTTGTTCAGCCTTTAACTTCTATCTAAAGTGTATGGCCACCAGTGGATCTTGCCAAGAACAAAATGATGGCAAATACTAAAATGTAAATACAGTTATGGAAGCCTCTGTCACAGATCAAATCAAAGGCTTTTTTGAGTCTCTCTATCCAATAAGAGGCAATGCACAAAGACTATATGTACAGTGTACGCTGTCAGCATGATGTATAAATATCATGCACAGGAGTGCTTTACCTTTCCATACAAATAGGTCAGCTGGAAGGAGAGAAAAATGGTGAAAGCTTCGGCTTTGTGTTTCTCTAATCATTTCTGTGGTGGTGGTGGGAAAGGGGGGAGGGGAGGGTTGGTCAGGGTAAGAACATTACTGCCAATAGACTTTGCAGGAGGCTGTCAGCACTGTTCAATATTATGTGTCCATCCCAGTGACTTGGAGACCAATAATGAACTGGAATGACAGACAAGCATCGAGGGGGATTGTAAGATTAGAAGAATGGCGCAGTCATCCATTCTGTACTGTGGGTGAAATTGGACATCACACACCTAGGGTGACAAACAGTGACACAAACCATCAGAGGCCACCACCAATCCATTATGGTGCAGAGAATGACAGCAATGGAGTCAAGATAGGAGGTTATGTCAATACAGAATCAACAGACAAAAAAGAGTTACCAGGTAGACAGTCCACATAGGTTAAAAGCTTGAAGTTCCACTAAACAGGCAGGAGCCTGTTATAAGTAACCTACTTCCCGCCATCACTGGTCTCCAATCCCTGATTGGATCATTGTTTAGAAGTGTTGATTGGCCAACCAGCTGTCTGTCAGAGAGGCTAGCACAATAGCAATAGGACACGACAACTAAGGCTGTACAGCGCTAAGTAATATGTTTGTGCTATATAAATGAATAACATTAATCAAAATATAGGCAAATAGAAATGAACTGTTAACTTTGTGTTGTAAATCTCCAGAATTACTTCAGTCTCCTTCATACCTGTATAGTAAACATTGAACTATATGCCTTGTGACTTTAAGCACACAGTTCAATGTTAATCACATGAACCTTTCCTGTCATCCCATGCTTATATATAGTGTTTCTTCACTTTACAATGTCAACTCTAGGAACACCAAGAGTGAGACCATAATCCTCCACATAGAAAGAGGCCAATTCTTTCCAAAGACCTCTAATATATATATATATATATATATATATATATATACACACAGTATATATACACAGTATATATATATATATATATATATATATATATATATATATATATATATATATGTAGAATTATACAAAGTGGTGGTTATAGAAACCCATCAGGTGAAATCCCACCAGACATGAGAAAGCAATGCTTCATGTAGGGTCACCGCAAACCCCCCAGCATCTCAGTGCACTATGATATCTGGTGACAGGTGCTTATTCTCCATTCTGTACTGCACTACAGAGATGATGGCTCATTATGTTCATCGAGCTGTGAAGTCCTTGTTTTTCCCATCGCCCCCCTTGTTTTCATCCTTTCTCCCAGCCTCTTCCCTTATTATCTTCGTATCCATCTATCTTTCCTTGTTTGTGTCGCTGTTTTTATCTATTTGCTATAAATCACTGATACTAACAGCTATACCCTTTTTGTATACAGCACCTGTATATATATTGGCTAATAGGCAGTGCAGATTTAATGTTTGCTTACCATCATCGCATCAGTCTTCCAGCATAGAATTTGTTGTTTTGTAACATACTTTTATTGCATTTTGTTAAAATTGTTTTATATTCCATATGATGTTCTGTACAGTACACACTGTGCTTTGTGTGTAAGGTTTTGGGCTATATCTGTGATGCATCTCTAGTAAGGGGATAACTTATATCTAAATGCCTGCTGAGACCTTATAATCAGCAGAATCAGGATCTTTTGTCCCCCTTTATCATGCTAAACCTTGCTAAAACAAAGGAGAAGACGGGATATTATAAAAATCAGCAATTATGTCTGTATAGGGAATAAGAACATTACATCCCAAAGACTAAAGAGGATGCTGTCCTATTCCCTTATCTTGCTCTAGTTTTTAAAAGTTATTAATGGCATATCAATGTCACTACAATGGGCAGTGAATGTGGACCCACTGTGCCATCTCACTAAGTTTTAGTTGGGACACCCCTGATAGTGTTGTCTATGTAGCCCCCTGGTTTTCACCTTTAACCCTTTCTTTGGAGGATCTGGTCAGGTCAGGCCAGGTCAGTACCTCTATTTGTTTTCTGAGTGTAGATGCAAGCTAGTCCAGCAGACCAAGATACGCTGGAGGGGATAGGCAAAATAGGAGCCCAGGTATTGGCATGTAGGTCTATAGTAATTGCATAGTGATAAATAGAAAAACAGGTCAAGGCAGTTAAGAAAGGTTCATTGTCAATTAGGCTAAGGTCAAATACAGGAGAAGTAAATGTGGAGCATCCAGAGTCAAAGAGGCAAGCTGGGGTCAAACACTGTAATAGATAGAGAACTTTATTACTCCAGGAGCCTAGTGAGGGCAAATATAAGCAGTCCTTATTGGTGATTGGGGACTAGTTTTGGGGTTGCGCACTGGCTCTTTAAGAGGCAAATACAGTGCACCCTACAGGCAGACCTTGGAACTATAGCGCCATCACCAATAGAGATTACTAAAGCAGATTTTTCAAATCCTTCTGTACTTCTTCAATTCTCAGAGAAACTCTATAGGTCGATTCCTTTAACATGTTCTTTTTTACATTATAAGAAGTATATGAGCACATTTTGGAATCCTATACTCTAAGGCCATGTCATAATAAGACAAATAGATCTAGGGATCCAAATCCAATTCCTACCTCCAATTTTGTTTAGCAGTTTCCCTACTTTATCTCAGACATGATCACCAGAAATGCATGATGTCTGCCTGGTACCTATTACATATAGGACAGTCTTGTCTGTAACCAGTTCATATTTCTCTAAAGGAAAATTAAATGCATAATAAACCAGACTAATACATCTAAATTGGATTTTTCTCCATTTTTCCAAATAACATAACTTGATTTATCCTTCGGCGATCTTTTCCTATTTTCTACGCCCTACTAATTCTCCATATGACTATATACGATAGAGATACTTCCTCTCAAATAGATTGTCAAAGCATTTCTATGTCAGCCTACGAGGTATACCCTTATTCATGGATCCGTACTGTTCATTCCACAACTGATTAACAATTGATTTTTCTTATTCTGTCCTTTTAGAGATGATCAAACATCGGAAAATCTTAGGTTCTATAGAACTCAAACCTTGTCAAACTTTCCGCATTTGATTCCCGGTGCCTTCCTAGGCTAAATCCCGGAATTCCAGGCGGTACCCGGGCTGTCTCCTCCTTCCCCACGGACCGGGAAGGCATCGGGAATCAAATGCAAAAAGTTCGACAAGGTTCGAGTTCTATAGAACCCAAGATATTCCCATGTTCGATCATCTCTACATTTAACACCTTCAAGTTTATATAGCCTTTAACCCTTAAATGGGTGCTCCAACTGGACGCTATGTTCCCACTACAAATAAACAACGTCTGTGATTTGGCACTCAACAGCTGTTTTTTTAAATGAAAAATTGCATTGAAATCTATGGACAACGCCCGGAAATAAATGACATGAACATTATTTTAATGGCTGTAGCCAAACAATGGACATTGTTCGATTCATTGTTTGAAACAACAGCCATTGTTTGCATTGCCTTTTATGCAAATCATTACAATATCCAAAGAATGGCTGTTCTTTTCATAAAAACTATGGTGAGTGAACATAGCCTAAAACTAACTTGTCCCCTATCCACAGAATAGGGGACAAGTGAGAGATCACAGGGTGTCTGACCTCCATACATGTTAAATGAAGATGTTCTGTAGAGTGATGGATTATGCTTCTGTGATAGATTCTGGGTTTGGTGAATGCCAGATACATTATCTATTTGCCTGCTTGTGATGTAAAGTTTATTAAAGGAGAGATAATGATATGGCAACATTAAGGGGTCGGCCTAAGACCCTTAGTTCCGGTGAAGGAATATTTTGAACAATTGTAGCTTCCAACTTTGTTGGAACAGTTTGTGAAAGAATCTTCTCTTCTCCAGCATGACTGTGTCCCAGTGCACAGAGCAAGCACCATAAAGACATGGTTGGGTGAGTCTGGTGTGGAAAAACCTTACTGGCAGCACAAAGCCCTTGACCTCAAGACCTTTGGGAAAGCCAGAATAGAGTTGGAAGCCAGGACCTCTCATCCAATATCATGAATTATAGAGAAGTATTCTTGCAGATTCACACCACAATCTTGAAGAAAGTCTTCCCAAAAGAGTTTAGGCTGTTATAACTGTTAAGGATGGAACCACTCTATATCTATGCCTATGAATTTAGGTGGGTTATCCAAAAAGTTCCTGCAGGTATAAATGTTCAGTTTTTCCAATCCATTCTCCATATAATGTACCTAGCTAGGCAGGCTAAATTCTACTTGCTTTTTCAGGCAGAACCAGGCCCCCTTCATGCTTTGACCTCTTAAGTTTTGTTATGGCATATTATGTGGACATGTCATAAATGTGGCTTGTTGTATTACCCATTTACAGACACTGATGGAGCATTTGTTGCCAATTTTCAGCATACCATACAATCCATGTGAGTGGGGTCTTACTAAATCCAGCTCTCGTGCTCCTGAACAACTCTGCAGCAGATTGTAGGCATGTTGTGGGTGTTCACATCTGCCCCGTATACTCTATGATGCAGGTTTAACCGCAAGTAGATCTGGCACCAGATTTCACCTAACATAATCCAGGTATGATACAGATTTTAATGCTTTTTTTTTTTTTCTTGAACAATATTTTTTTATTGATTTTTTTTAAATAAAATTATAACTGTAAAACAATACAAAGTTAGTGACATGAGTAGTTTTACAAATATAAGAAGTGATTATATTCAGTAACATGTCATGTTGGTTTTAAATTTAACAAAAGCATGAACAAGAGAAATCAGAAAACAGGCAAATAATTGGTATTAATGCTTTATCCATACAGGATTTATACTGCTCCACGTGAATTATAGAAAGGGTCTTCCAAAGTCGACTCACCAATCTACTTCTTCCAATATATAGGAGATCTTCTGAAACATGACTTCTCTAGAGCTGCACTTAGCTCCTGGTCATGAAAAGGCCCAATGATAAAGTATAATCATTGTAAAGGGAGGGATTACTATATGGCAATAAAACGTATGATTACCCACTGCAGGCCGCTCTGGAGTTATAAGGGTTAACAGTGCATTGATAAAACATTCTACGATCTGGTTCTCCATTTTGAAAATGTAGAATTTCTACCCTATGGCTTTTTTCCTCTTCTCCTCTGTGTCCAATAAGAGGCGAGCAGGCTATATGTACAGTGTACACTGTCAGCATGCTGTATAAATATCATGCACAGGAATGCTTTACCTTTGTATACAAATAGATCAGCTGGAAGGAAGGAGAGAAAAAGGTGAAAGATGCTGCTATGTGTTTCTCCTCCAAACCAGCCAGATCCTGCACAATAGCAAGAGGAATCCTGCATACAAAGCCTGAGCGTTACATCACATTACAGGGCAGCGAGCAGGAAGCCTGCAGAAGACACACAGCAAAGAGGAGAGCAGATGCAGCCTTTGTTATAATACCGGGAAGGCATTGGCTACTGGGGAAGATGACTGTATAGTGATGGCGAGGCTGTGAGGGGAAAAAAATAGTCTGCCATGGCTTCTCGGCAAGCAACAAAGGCTTGAGGTGACACCAAGAATGAGATGAATTCGAAAGAGAGAAAAACATCTTTACAAGAGAGCATCACAAGGAGGAGACAAAGGAAGCAGCAGGATGGAGCGCACTCCTGTCATCCGCTTTGGACGCTCATAACCTAAAGATCTCTACATATCCATGACCAGTCACATTCACAAACACTGGACAAAGCTGCCAATGCATTTCTACAAGTGACATCTCCTTACTCCTTCTGGGTTCCTCAGCTCTTGTGAGTACATTTGCTTTATTCTGTATATTCATGATATGGGATGTGAGGTCGTGCCAGGTGAATAAAAATACCCACAGCCAGGCCTTTAAACATACGTGGGTAATACGGGAAGCTGGTATTGGAATCCTCATCCATATTGAGAAAGAATACATTACTCTCTCGAAAAGAACTCACTATTGAGATAGTAATTATTCCTTTATTTATATGGCGCCAACTTATTCTGCAGTACTTTACAATTTTGTCATATTGGTGCCGGTTCCCATTAGGGCTCACAATCTAGATTTAACATGTTTTGCATTCAGTCTGAATTAGGTTTTACATTGTATTGTTCCGCGCCTCTACACAATATATAAAGTTTACCCGCCATAAAGCAGTCTATTCTGACTCCGGAAGTTTGGGTATCCACGGATATGACCACACAGAGTCTGTTCCATGCACAAGCCCTATTGTATCAGAATAGGGCTTGTGCACAGTACTGATGCGGCATGCTCCTGTACATGGATACCCGAACTTCCAGCAGGCCGATCGGGTCAGTTTACATCATGACAGGTACGCTGTAAATGCAGAGGCCCTTTACTAAGTGCAGAGGCCCTCTACACTATATAATAAATGCAGAGCCCCTCTACACAGTGTAATGAATGCCAAGCCTCTCAACACTGTATAATATACTGTATGTAGAGCCCCTCCACATCGTATAATAAACACAGAACCCCTCCACATTTTATAATAAATGTCGAGCCCTCTGCATAAGATCACAAAAAAGAAAGTTCCGATCCCCCTACACCACCCACAGAATAATGAATGCAGAACACCCCAAAGTAGTTACACTCACCCAACCTGAGATGTGCTGGCACTGGAGCCCTTACAGATACAATCAGACATTGCAGATAGAGACAGGACACAGTCACACTCCTATCAACACTTCTCATTCTTCAGCTGCTTACAGGCAGCATTACAGGTATCTCTAATTTAGGTAAAGTCTAGGTCACATTGATGACTGTTTCAGCCACCCATCTGGGTGTTATTTTATAAGTTAGGGGTTATCCACGATCACAAAACATGGTTTCTCTCTTCCTAGAACAGTGTCACTCCTATCCTTAGGTTCTATGTGGTATAACAGCTCTGCTCAACTCAGTTGCAATACCTATATTGCAGCTGTATTTTAGTCCTGGATAACCGCTTTAATATTATACATACTTAGAGAAGAACTCTGGCCCGGACTGCCGCCGACATATTGCTTCTCCAGTCCCTGGCCACTTCCTGGTCTTGAGATGGGACTTGGAACATGACATGGCAGGCATTCTCAGGCATTTAGCAGGAGAGGTGGGTTGCTGCTACAGCCACTTAGTGGGCCTGCCAAGTCATGTCCCGAGTCTCCACTCAAGACCAGGAAGTCGCCGGGGATGAATTGGCGGTATGTGAGTGGTGGCACTGGAGCCGGGTAGGTAAGTTGATGTTATTTCTTTCACTCAAACCCGTGTTTTGAAAAAAATGGGTCTCGATCACTGTTCTCCTTTGTCAGCTGCAATTCAGTTTCAAAACTGCTGACACTGTTGGATAGCTGTTAAGACAAGCAGACACATGGTACCTTTCATATATCCATTTGCGCTTCCATGACATAGAAAACTGCTTTTATTCTGCAGTGAAAAGTGTCAAAGAGGCCTCCCTAACACCTTGAAGTGCTGAGGGCTGAAAAGCCTTCTTGCTTCTCTCTTCCTTCTCAACTGAGCAGAAATACAAATTGTGTTCAGGTGCGAGATTTGGAAATAAGGACCAGTAAAACTGGAGGAATTCTGCGACAGAACTCTCTACCGCGGAATCTTGCCAAACTCAGTGTAATACAGGCTGTCTATGGAAGGGCCCTTCCATAGCCTGTATTACACTAAGTTTGGTGGGATTCCACGGAGTTCTGTCACAGAATTCACGGAGTTTTACTGGTCCTTATTTCCAAATCTCGCACCTGAACACAATTTTTATTTCTCCTACAGAAATGGAATTTAGGAAAAGGTCTCACTCAGCTCAGTCACAAGAGTCCAAGGGGGGGATATAAAGTTAATATATCCATGTATGAATTCATAGAGTGTACCAACATATTACACAAATTTTAATAACAATTCGGGTAGGAGTGCCCTTCCTCAGGGAAAGAGAAAGTGAGCGTAGGGAAAGTTCACTGGACAAATGTGGATGATCTCCAAAGAGTGTAGAGGCTTACAAATTCACACTTGGCAAAGTATGAGGCTATGTTCACACTACGTAAAAGTACGGCCGTTGTTGCCATCGGCAACAACAGCCGTACTTTTTGCGGAGCGCAACTTAACCTTATCTGATATGGGATCCCGGCCGGAGCGTATACACTGCGGATCGTATACGCTCCGGCCGGGATCCCATACGGGGCCGCAAATAAGTGACATGTCAGTTTTCTGCGGCCGGAATTCAGTGAATTCCAGCCGCAAAAGGACCTGTCAGTTCACACAGTGAAGTGAGCGGCTCCGGACGCTCGCTTCACTGTGCGCTATGGGAAGCTCTGATGCGGGCGCGCGGTGACGCGCCTGCATCAGAGCTCTGCGGTCGGACGGGTCATCTGGCCGGTACTTAAGTACCGGCCGCGATGATCCAGGCACAGACCGGCCGTTCCGTGATCCGGCCGGGGTCACGGAACGGCCGGTCTGATACGTTGTGTGAACATAGCCTGAGAGTGTAGCAGGGATAGGGATAGGAGGGGGACTGAAATGATGTTACAGCCTTTAGCAGTTCAAGGTCTTGGGAATGCCTCTTTAACACTGCTCCCGAAAATAAGATAATTTTCTATGTTCTGGAGGCACAGACAGATTTATAAAAGGCACCATGTTTCTCCTTGCCGTATCAGCTATCTAATTCCCTTTAGCC
This sequence comes from Dendropsophus ebraccatus, assembly GCF_027789765.1. Taxonomy (NCBI): domain Eukaryota; kingdom Metazoa; phylum Chordata; class Amphibia; order Anura; family Hylidae; genus Dendropsophus; species Dendropsophus ebraccatus. Next base: position 88,737,844 of record NC_091459.1, read on the forward strand.
AATGTAGAGTCCATACAGGGACATATTGATGAATTGTATTCCCATTTGGTATAATATCAGGGTGACAATTTAGAAACTTAAAAGCTCCTAACAGGTTCCTAATCTTTTAGTTTATGAGCCAATGGCTTTTTCTTTATTCTGAAGCCCGGAAATAGAAGTTAAAAAATGACTTTTTTAAAATGTACTTTAATTAAAATGAGACACAAGTTGAAAAAGTGATTCAGGTCAACTGCTTTAATTCATGTGACCCATCTGCACCTGTTGATCCTGTATAAGTTGTAATAATGTTTCTTTGTTTCAGTGTGTGCCACCTGTGCAAAGGGGATTGTGACATCTGGTAAAGGACAAGATTTGGGCATGGAATAGGCACCCTGGAATGAAGGCAAGCATGGCGGCAAACCCAGATAGTGGCTCGGACCTCACCCTTTCCTATGAGGAGTATGAATGTAAGATCTGCTACAACTACTTTGACCTGGACAGGAGGGCCCCCAAGCTCCTGGAGTGTCTGCACACTTTCTGCCAGGAATGCTTGAGTACACTGCACCGCAGAGAAGACCGGCCATGGCGCCTCTCATGTCCAATATGCCGACACCGTACTGTTGTCCCAGACTCCAGAGTGGAAGCTTTGCCTGTGAACACAAAGGTGGCTGAGGCCTTCCCCATGTATGTGCGGCAGGACGACCCCTATCCCCAGGACATCCTCCCCCCTATCACCTATCATCACCATCATCATCATTCTCCCATGCAGCGGGAGCTTCACTACCACCATGGCACGGCAGGTGGTGCAGTGTTACATGCAGCTGCTGAGTATCGCTACGCATTGCAGCCGGGTCAAGATGCAGCTTCTGTGGCTGCTGCAGCTAATCAAGGTCGGGGATCCTTTTCGGCCTTAAACCAGCCACAGCCAGCGACTGCTCCTTCTCCTAGGAGAGGCTATGAGAGATGCCAGAGCTGTAAAAGGGCTGTGCTGACTGCGGGATGTGTTTGTGTGGTGTTCTCCTTTATAGCCATGGTGGTCCTATTGTTTGCAGGTCTGGTGTTTGTGAACAGATATAGTGGAGCCCCTGCGCCCTCCCCCGCGGGACCTATATGCTTGTCGGTGGCCAGTGTGCTAGCCCTCTTCTCGGTGGTTGTCACCTGGGTGATCTGTTGGCTGAAGTACAGGCCAGACCCAGCAGAGGGGAGCAGGGGAGCGTCAAGCCGGAGGGACGCCTAAACTACAGACTGCCTATATAGTCGCAAGGAATTGTTATTTATCCCTGTAGGGACTGTAGACGCAAAGAGTTGGCCACTGTTTTTGTGAATGTTCCAACATACAGATATGGTATTTGCAACAATGTAATACGTGTTATAATATACAGGAAGTTCTCAACCTATTATCATATGACTTGTCAGACACATGGAACACTACAGTGGCTGGAACAGATCAGGTTGCCACTATAGTCATATTCCATAGCCTACTGCTTTCCAACTACAACTCCTGTCATGCCTCAGGTTGGGGAACACTGACTATAGATGTAGTTTTTGGTATAAGCGCAATAAGCCTGTAGCTGCCACATACAGACAAAGCCATGCTCACGTCTGGTGGCCAATAGCTGCCAACAAAATAATGTGACTGTTAGCCACCACATTCTGGTACGATCTCAGTAATGAGAACCTGGCTTTACCATAGCTAAGGCTGTCCTGAAGGGGACTTGCATCCAGAACAAAAGGGGGAATTTAACAAGGCTCACATGCTAGTTTTCTGGTGTGAAAAAGTTAAAAGTTTTGAGCATGTGTCATTTTGCACAAGAAATTAGATATAAGCACTTTATTATACAAAGGGGCGTGGTATAAGTGTAGTGAGTATCTAGAAAAAGTTATGATATGTTACGTTTAAAAAAAAAGTAGCAACATTTTTGTGCAGCTCCCCTCCACTCAGGAGGTGGCATACAAACCACACATCAAAGAAGTGCATTGAAAAAATCATACATTGTGCATCGATTTGGTACATTTTAACCAAGTTAAAGTGTCATAAGGGAGAAAGTAAAAGTTTGCAAAAAGGTGTGAAAAAGTCACAAAAGATAAATCCCCCCCCCCCCCCACCAATGTCCATTCATTGGTGAATCAGCAATATTTATTTAGTGGCTGTGGCCATATTGGTTGTTGCTTTCCTGTGAATTGTCACCTGGTTACTGAATGAGTGCAGCAACAATGTGATAGTTTTGCCATCATGTTCTCAATAACAGGCCCTGAGTGGCCCGTTTGCATGGCTTCTCGTCCCATTCATCCACCGTACTGTGCATAGGTGATAAAGGCAATGAGTGGCACAGTCCCATTAATGCAGGAATCACTAGCAATATGGCCGAACTTTCTGTTGCAAAAAAATCCATCATAGCAAAATATAAAAGTGCCAATATTACTGTATATAATCATAATATATTTACCATGACTAATGTTCTAAATTCCGATATCTCAGTCTGTGGGTTGTTTTATATATTTAGAGAAAAATACTTTTGACAGCTCAGCTATAAACTGAGCTCTCTCCCTAGGAATATTCTAATTCTGAACACATATACATGTAGATGTCTGCATAAGGAAATATAAGACATGTGAGGCATTGAAGCCTTCTTGATGGAGGCACCAAACATTAACAACCTCTTTTAGGCTTGGTTTAAACATAACAATATAGAACTCACTTATCCTGTCTCCCTCCCTTAACCAGTATAAAAAGTAGTGCCTCTCACACAGCTCCAGACATCACACTAATACATAGGGCTGTGGAATCTAATATTCCTGATTTTTCTTCTCCGTTGTCCCTACCAATTCGTTCTCCTTATTTATTATTTGTACATACATGTCCTTTGTGCACTTCTATAAGCCTGTATATGTACAGAGAGAGAGAAGTAGTACTACACAAAGATGCACTCTCTCTCTCAGAAATACTATTTCTATGAATGTCCTGAGTACTGTTTGCTACATGTTCACATATACAGGGTTATAGAAGTGCTCATTCTCCCACGAATCCACCAGACAGCGGAGGTGTAGAGAGGCAGGGTTTAATATGGATGAATCACCTTCATGTCTATCATTACTTATGGTAGGGCACATAGCTATAAGGTCCTGGCAGGGCATGAGCTGCACAGATGTAGTCTTTCTTCCCATCTGTATTTGTAATTCCATTCTTCTGTTATATCATAGGAACAGACAAACTGAAGACTCATGGGAAATGTAATCTTTAGTACCAAAGCAGTACTATGCCATAGGAGCCAGGGGGAAGCATTGACCTGGGAATGTTTTCAAAAATCAACAAAAATGGCTACCAGGCACAGTGGGCAGATTTTATCAGTAACTGGAAAACCAGTTGAAAAAAAAAACAAAAAACACATTTTTGTGTAATTGAAAACACATGAAAAGTTGAACATGTTTGACTAAATAGCTCACCAAAACCCAATCAAAAATGTATTCTCCCCATTGGACATATATTAGTGCCCCACATTCCCTAATAAATGGCAGAAGTCAGATAACTCCATTAAATTAATGGCATCGCTGGATGATACATCAGACACTAAACACACCGATGAATCCAATTGGCTATAATTGGGTCCACTAGGTTTCCATCACAATGCATGCTGTGCTTGCCGCACTATTTTATTAGTGACTTTCGATGGGCCCCCTAACTAATATATAACTGAGACCTCTAACAGATTCTTACAGTACCTACATAATGAATGTCGGCATGAGGCTTGTATTACACTGCACAAAGAATTGTCTATATAACAGCAGCCCATAGACCTCGATTACCGGGCAGAAGACCAAAAAGTAAATTTGTGTAATTTTGTCAATTTGGTGATATCTATCGAGATTTGCTAGTTAGAATAGTGCTGACTTCCAGGCTATTCCATTCAGTAAAAAAATAGGATACCGCATCGTATACTATGTATGACAGATGCCACTAAGTGGTGGTGTTACTCTATGATAGTACGGGAGAGATGCAGAAGTGCTGCTGTAGGTATATGGATATACTAAGGATAATAGGATGTATGAAATGGAGACATAAAATTATTAGCCATACTGTATATTGAGACAAAGAAGCACACTGATCAACGTACGCCACAGAAAAGATGCAAATTGTTGAAAACAGGTTACGCATGGCAGAAATCTACACCTGTTTCTAAAACCAGCGTACTCCCATTAGTAAGAGGTGCATGTCTCTTAGTAGAATCAGTAGGACCTGCAACAAATGTCCCCCCCAATTTTTTTTTGTAGCTGTCGGAAATCTATTCCATTTGCCTGAAAAGTCATATGACCTGCTAAAACCTTGTCCTCTTGTGCCCATGGCTGTATATTTAGAACCAAAGTCTTCTGTCTCAGGGCAGAATACAGTCTTGCCCTTGGCCCTAGATAGAAAAATCTGGTTTCCCCTGCTGATACAGATGTATCTTGGAACATGATAACAGTGTTCAGCCTTTGTTTCTATGATCACCTTTACGTTGTGTGACCAGTTAGCAATATTAAGAAATGATGATCTAAATACAGGAAAATTCTATAAACTACCATTTTATACAAGACTCAACAATTTCTGTTCCTATACCTTGGCGTACAGTTCCTAGGGATGCAGTTTACATTTACTCTTAGATGGAACCTGTCGGCTCTTTTGTGCTATCTTCTGTATAGTAGTGATAGAGAGGCTGATATAAGTGTGATATCAGATATTAGCCTTTCCTTTATTATTGTACATAGGGGCAAATCTATCAGTAAGCAGTGGGTGGATAGGGGCCGTCCGCATCTCATGAGTACATTGGACTCAGGCCTCATTGCATTGGCAATGTGCAACCACATATAATCTGTACATTTGGTACCAGCGTCTCCGTCACCATTGTATGCTACTTTCACAATGGACAACATAAAAGGGCCGACTGGTTTCCTTCTAATACTTCCTTCTAATGCTTTATTTTACTTTTATAGTTCTATTTTGTGCCATAAAAAAGCCCCTCGAGTAAAAAATGTAAGTTCCGAAGCCTCTACAGATGTATTTGTGAATGTATAAAATGTGTTGTAATTTGTAATTTCAGTTTTGTTTTTTTTAAAGAACGTATTTGATTAGTGAAACTACCTGAAGACACTGGACATGGACATAAAGGACATAAACCTTCTCATGGGATTTTAGATGGGAGATGGACATGTATTGTGAACTCCCTACTGAAATGAATGGAAGTTATGAAAACCTACAACACTTCCAGTTATCCAAAACCCCCGTCACCTCAATAGACAAGTGACAATGCATTCACAGACACAACCATTGGGACCCAACTTGGGTTGAGTTCAGGCACATGGGTTTGACCTGTCATGAAAGACGTTTATCAGAAAAGTCCTTCTACCTTTAACCTGTTTGTGGGCACTGAATACCATAGCACACACTTTGAGGTAGAGAAGAGCCTGAATAGCCTCAATATTTCACATCATACATATTTATAATCCAGGATACAGACATGTACATGAGCACAAGACACACACACAGACACGTTATATGTTGTGTTTTACACAGGGATAGCAGCATTCATTTATAATAATGATTATTTATAAAGTACAATCAATAATTTTTTGTCACAGTTTATATACTTGTATGGTATTTTATTATACTTAGTGGTGACTCACGATATTTTTTGAGCAATCCTCTTGTTCCTTAGCTGAAAACTTAATCTACCTTTTAAAATTAAAATTTGTTTTTTCCTCTTCTGTATTTCCCTTATGACATTTGCTTACTATTACTACTACTGTGTCACTTTATTCAGCTAAAAGTAAACAGTTTAAGAGGTCGAGGGGGATTTATCAAGCCAAAAAAGTTGTATTTTTTCACATAGAGGGGCCAGATGTGAATACATTTATTTTCTGACATCTGTCCCTCTACACCTGTTGCACCAGAGGGGTGGGGAGGGGGCATAACAGGGGGAGTGGGCTCTGGGTCAGCTAAATTTATCATTTTTCACACTGAAAAGTTATAAGGAAACCTATGTCAGGTCTAAGCTGGCATAGGTTTCATTCCGTGCACACACCCGCGGCAGTACACCTCTACATAAATCTGCGAAGCATCAGCAATACAGGGACATTTTTAAGCCTGGCGCAAAAAACGCTGGACTTCATAAACCTAAATCTAAAACCGATAACTTTTGTTTGTAAAGAAGATTGTGCAGCGGATCTAATAATCACTAGGAGAGAATTCACAGCTTGTCATGAATTGCAAATAAATGGCTGTAACACATTAAAAGGCTGGAATAGACAAAGCTTTAGAGGTCCATAGTCTTTGTGACAACACTTTTAAAGGGATGCCCATGGGTGTTGTCAAAAAAAAATCATACGTGCCTCAATCCATCTGTTCTAAACAGTGCCTAGTTTGTGGTTCTCTCCACTTCCTTCTACTTCCGATCAAGGACCGACCCTGCAGGAGCTGCCCACTTAAGGGCCTATTACACGTGATTTTTGGGAGTAAGCGAGTGCCAACCTGTCAGGTAAGTGCTCAATTGCTTCTCATTCTCCACTCACTGCCGATGCTATTACACACGCTAACAGCAAGTGGGTAAGCGCGGGGAGGGCCGCAGGGAGGGCTGCCCGAGCGATCTTTAACCCATAGAGGAGAATGGCGGTCTGCTGACACCACTCCTGTTACACGGAGCGATGGCCAGCAGACCGCCGCTATCTGCATTGTATGTTTTCAAAATGTTAAAAGATCAAGACAAAGATCAGCTGAGATTGTTCTTGTTGGCTGATCTTTACATTTTAACACTAGCTATTACACCAAGCAATTATCGGCTGATTTATCTGATAAACACTTGGTGTAATCGGGCCTTTAGCCAGTCACTGGTTGCAGCAAGTCACTGAAGAGTCAACACATCATCAGAAGCATAAAGAAACAGAGAGAACCAGGAGATCAGGCACTATAAGAAAGGCAGAGGTGGGGGATCAGGACAAGTGAGTATGGGTTATTTTTTATTAGGACAGCACCTAGGGGCATTTCTATATAAAATAATAGATTTGTCCCAGGACAGACCCTCAGTAAGCCCACAATGTTCTGTGGGCATCAGGAAATGCACTTATATAAAGTAATGTGTTGCTCACGCCGAATGGTTGAGAGAGATCACAGTTTTCAGTAAGCCAATTAGGTGATCTGTGTTGCCTGTTCATTTAAAGGGGTAGTGCGTCGCTAAGAAATTATTCACAAAATAACACACATTGCAAAGTTATACAACTTTGTAATGTATGTTATGTATGTCAATGGCCCCCTTTCCCGTGTTTCCCGACCCCTGCCCGTGGACCCGGAAGTGTAGTGTATTATACATACCTGATTCGCATTTCTTCGAACAGTGATGTAATCTTCGGGAGGCCGGCCGACCCGCTCCTGCCGTCCCTCATGCTGGCCCCCCTCTGCCACGTCATAACTGTGCTTAGCCGTGATTGGCTGAGCACAGTTATGCTCAGCCAATCGTGGCTGAGCACAGTTATGATGCGGCAGAGGGGGGCCGGCATGAGGGACGGTGATGTAATCTGACAGTGATGTAATCTTCGGGAGGCTAGCCGACCCGCTCCTGCCGTCCCTAATGCTGGCCCCCCTCTGCTGCATCATAACTGTGCTCAGCCGCGATTGGCTGAGCATAACTGTGCTCAGCCAATCGCGGCTGAGCAGCTGATGACGTGTGCCGCATCATCAGCTGCTCAGCTGCGATTGGCTGAGCATAACTGAGGGGGGCCGGCAGGCCTCCTGAAGATTACATCACTGTCAGAAGAAATGCGGACGGGGGTCGACACGAATCAGGTATGTATAATGCACTACACTTCCGGGTCCACGGGCGGGGGTCGGGGAACACGGGGAAGGGGGCCATTCACATACATAACATACATTACAAAGTTGTATAACTTTGTAATGTGTGTTATTTTGTGAATAATTTCTTAGCGCCGCACTACCCATTTAAAGTAATGTGGTATTTTGCTTCCATACCATTCCCTGACTTGCCCAGATTGGGAGTTTGGAACCGTTCATTGGGCGCTGTTGCACTTACAGGCTTAGTACTATTAGACCCCCTCTCCCGGCATATAGCTAAAAAAATCCCCTGTCTGGGCAACACCTTTAACAACATTTTTTCTTAGTATATATACTTAGTATATATATATATATATATATATATATACTTAGTATATGTACTTGCTCTTCCTCTTTTCCCCTCTTTCTCTGACTTATCCTTTATTGGGGGGGCCAAAAACAGCAATTCTACACTTTCTTGGGTTACTTTTTTTTATTTACCGCTTTTTCTACAGTATAAAAAAATATGGTGACTTTATTTTGCAGGTCAGTGCAATTACAGAAATACAGAATAATTTATATATTTTAATTTTATCTTTTACTAATTGTGCACAGTAAAAAAAAAAACATTCCATGGCCTATAACTTTTTTTTATTTTTTTCTTCATTTGAAATTGTGTATGGGCTTTTTTTTTTGTCTGGGATGTGTTGATATTTTTTATTGGAACAATTTTGGGATACATGAAGAATTACTTTTTGGTAGGTTTTTCTTAAAACACCAAAATACATAAAGCATTATTAATTGGAAAGAAAACATATAGGGGGAGATTTAATAAACGGGTGTAAAGTGAATCTGGCTCAGTTGCCCCTAGCAACCAATCAGATTCCACCTTCATTCCTTACAGATTCTTTTAAAAATGAAAGGTGGAATCTGATTGGTTGCTAGGGGCAACTAAGACAATTGTACTTTACACCAGTTTGATAAATCTCCCGAAAGTGTCCTTTTCTTTTTTACATTTTGAAACATTTTTTTGGGGTGTCAAACTGCGGCCCTTCAGCTGTTGCAAAACTACAATTTCCATCACGCTTGGACACTTAAAGCTTTGGTTGTCCAGGAATGATGGGAATTGTAGTTAAAACAGCTGAAGGGCTTTGAGTTTGACACCTGTATACTAAGGGGACATGACCGTGTTTAAATTTGATCGCTTATGAAATTCACAGCAGTGCTTCATTATTAAGTGTATGAATAATTAGTGTATGAACCTTCATGACAACCTATTGGCACCCCTGGTTTGCATTAACCCAGCTTCTTTTACATGATTGTCTAGCTAAATCGTGACCTTTGGGAAGTTCAAAGTAGCTGAGGAGCTACTGGACAGCAAAGAGTTACAGGATGATTTCTGCGCTCTCCCAGAATCTAGTAAATAACAAACATAAGGAAAGTAACACATTGCATTTCAGACAATGACATAACACCCAGTGGTGATTTTTTAGCTGTTGGAGAATTGTTCCATAGAATCCAAATCATTCATATAATATCAATGCATGTTTGATGACGGCTCATTAGTACTTTTATTAGCCGCAGACGTAGGAACTTTCATGGCCTCCACTTTATGATCTCGTATCTGGTATGAGAAGTTTCCAAGGCACTATTATAATTAGAAAGCGTCCAGATGAATCACTCCTCTAATTACAGTGAGAAAACCCACAATGGTACAAGGAACTCAGGGAACAATTATCTCCAGATTTTTTTTCTTTGTTCTTCTCAGGATTGCCGTGTTTCATTGCTGTTGGGTTGATAAACTTACTATTGAATCTCTTTTCTTGCGGTTTTCTTCGATTCATTGCATTTTGTAATGTAACAAGGGAAACCACTTGTATAGTGCATACTAAGGACTAAAGCACTAGGAAAATAAAAGCATATGTGACACAGAGACCCAATGGAAAAACGGTTTGCTGTACTTGTAGATTTGACAGGTGTAGTGCAACATGGCTGAAAAATAACAGCTTAGCGGCCAAGATCATGATCTGAAACCAGCTGCATCATTTATTTGGATTGTTTTCTTAAAGGGGTTTTCCAGGGGGCTGCAATGGAAGGAAAATACAAAAAAACATATTCTCCGTTCTAATCACAAAAGGCCCAGCACTGTCACTGCTCCAGGGTCCCTGTTGGAGGCACCCCCAAAAACATCCCTATAAAGTGTGTAAGGGTCCTTTTACACGGAACGATTTTTAACGATTGATGGCTAACAATAAACGATTGCAAATGAGATTAGGGACGCTACAACAGTGGCTGATTAAAGATGAGCAAATATACAGTAATAACAAAGTGAATCACTTAGTTAGCTTGGCAGTCGGCTTATCAGACGCTCCGTGCTGCTTCTCACTGGGTGCCTGGAAAAGATGGATCTAGTCCTTGGAAATGTATCCCAGTTTCCAGGACCGGATCAAGCTTTTCCGGGCACCCGGAGCAGAGTGGTGCTGAGTTAAGGCAGCCGACTGCCAAGTTAACAAAGTCATTCTCTTTAATATGCTTTACTGCATATTAGATTTACTGCTTTACTGGTGATCATGTGATTGTTAGGTACTTGCAGTGACTTGTGGGGTCGTAGTAGACCCAGATCATCTTAGCATTGAATGTCAGGAGGTTTTATGCCCCCTTTAAATTACACTAATATGTCGACCAAATTGCAGAGGAAATAAGCAATTAAAATATGGGGGGGGGGGCAAACTTTGGAAAAAAAAAGAAAATAAATGAACAGCCTACCCTATGTACATTTCCTAACTTTGTTCTATACATATACTAACTTTGTAGTATACCGTTATAAAAAATAAATTTTGTTCTTTATCTTTCCACATTGTACAGCAGCAGTAAGAGCCTACATAGGGCTATTTAATGCCACCAATGTTTGTACTGGGAACTGCAGGGCTGCTGGAACACTACACTACTGACACAGGGTCTCTCCTAGAGTACTGTATATTCCAATGCATTAGAATATAAAATTTAACATCATGAAGAAAGGAAACTGATGCATCTCTATTAACTGACCTCAATAGAAGTGATTCATAAAAGCAGTATTATTTTAGGCAGATTAGTGATCTCTAAATACAGTATGTCAAACTATCAGCCAATACTTTTCACTGGACTAGAAGTAGCTGCAAACTTTCTGTACCTTGCAAAAAAAAAACAAAAAACATGTTGCTAATGTTAACCCTTTCAACACAATAGTGGGAGAATATGTCATTATTAGAGAGTTTAATATGATTGAGAATTAGTGGATACTCATCAAAAAAAGATGTAGTAAGTCAGTGTCCTCTTATTCTCCTTAACATTAAAATTGCAACACCAAGAAGGAAAAGGCAAATATATATGCAAATAATTAAAAAAATGGAAAGAAAATATTCATCACAACATTTCAATTTGTTCAGTATTGAGCATGAGCATCACAGGCAGGAATATATGCACTTACATGCCTTGGCATGCTCTCAGTGAGATTATTATTGGTTGTCTGATGAAACTTCCGCCACACTGAATGCACTTGGGCCCACAAATCATCCAGATATGCTGCTGGCAGCTTCCTTTTCTTTTGCTGACCAATGATGTTGCACAAGTGCTAGATGCCTGGAAGCAATATTCGGCCTGGCTTTGCCTGGAATACAAACTAGTGGCTTCTGACTACTGTATATTTTGCTACACAGCACCATAATCCTGAGGGTAGGAACGGTGTGACATGCCCTCATTAAGACCTCTCTGTGGCATTGCCCATGTGGTCTCCAGATCAATCTCTGACTATCACCAATACTTTCTTGCTCAGCATCATGAATTTCTTTGAGAGCTGTGGTACGAGATCAATGGAACTCATGTAGCTGGATGTCGGTAATTGTTGCATAAGCACCTTCTGGCGGTTTATGTAGACAGTGTTTGCTGCTTTATGCTTGGTGTGTGATGTCCCATTTCACTCGAAATACAGAATGAAAGACCACACACTATTCTTCTACAGTGACGATTCTGCCGCACAGATTTAGTTGTTGTCGTTCCAGTTCGTTATTGGTTTCCCAGCCACTGGGACACACAATGTTAATCAGTGCGGACATCTCGGCCTAGGTGCATAGTGATCTGCTCGAGTGATAAAGCAGATTTCTCAGTTCAAGGATTCTGTCCCTCTCAGTGGTGATAACCTACACAATGACAAATAGGAGGATTGATTCCATTTCTGAAGTTTATGTGGCTAAAAACATTTGCTTTGATTTTACCACAGTTTGGAGATAGGTGCTTGGAAATGTGATTATTTTACAACCTTATGGCTTGTCCTTCTTAGTTCTGTAATTTTCTATGCTGCAGATGATGTATTTTCATAAACCTGATTGGCATAAAAATATTCACAAATGGTCTATTTATGAATATTTCCTTCGCGTTGAGCCCAGTGGGGCGGGGAGGGGGTGTTACAGGCAGGGCCGCCATCAGGAATTTCGGGGCCCCATACAACCAAAGTGTCTGGGCCCCCCACATTAATAAAAAAAAAAAAATTGTGTGTTCGACCCACGCCTTGCTGGGAGGTAAAATTTGGTTTAGATCAATTCTAGAGAACTGGCTCATATAACCCATTTTCCCCAGTGGCTTAAAATATAACCTCTGTTAAACCGGTTTAAAATTGTAGAAACTAAATGTGAACAAGGTGCAATTCAAATAGACACTTGCTTGTATAGCTGTCTCTTGTGCTCTGTATGCAGTGCATTATACTCACCCTTGCAACGTACAATTTATAGCGTGTCTGCAAGCCCAGCGGGGCTCATTATGATGGAGACTAAAACTTATACAAGAGTGGGGTAGGGGTTCCCCTGTATTCGGAATGCTGTTGAGTACTAGGCAATGCCCCGTTTGGGGTTATTGAATTTCGAGGGTCTGGGGGGCTGTTTGATTTGTATATGTTCACCAATATCCCCCCCCCCCGGTATGCTCACTAACATAGAATATGTTGATAAGGCTAATATAATGAGGCAGTTCCATGTTAGTGAGCATATACAAATCACCCCCCCCCCCCCCCAGGCAGACTAGTTTAGCTCACCCAAGACAGTGATAGTGAATACATGGTGGTGAGAACGCTTTCTAGGAGATCCTGTTTGTGCAGCAGAGGTGTCTTTATCCTGCTCTGCATAGACCCTCGAAATTCAATAATCCCAGACGGGGCATTGCCTAGCACTCAACAGCATTCTGAATACAGGGGAACCCCTACCCCACTCTTGTATAAGTTTTAGTCTCCATCATAATGAGCCCCGCTGGGCTTGTAGTCACGCTATAAATTGTACGTTGCAAGGGTGAGTATAATGCACTGCATACAGAGCACAAGAGGCAGCTATACAAGTAAGTGTCTATTTGAATTGCACCTGGTTCACATTTAGGTTCTATAATTTTATAACTGTATAACAGAGGTTACATTTTAAGCCACTGGGGAAAATGGGATATATGAGCCAGTTCTCTAGAATTGATCTCACACACAGACACCAGCACACATGTATACAGACACCAGCACACATGTATACAGACATACAGACACCAGCACACATGTATACAGACATACAGACACCACCACACATGTATACAGACATACAGACACCAGCACACCAGGGCACGATGAAGTTTGAACTTCTGCAACCTGGAGAAATCACCTGATATCACCTGCAGTCCTATGTAACACCACATAACACAGTGGTATCTCTGAGTACAGATAATGTAGTAGATTTCACCTGCAGTCCTATGTAACAGCACAGATAACACAGTGATATCTCAGAGTATAGATCATGTAGTAGATGTCACCTGCAGTCCTATGTAACACCACAGATAACACAGTGATATCTCTGAGTACAGATAATGTAGTAGCTGTCACCTGCAGTCCTATGTAACACCACAGATAACACAGCGATATCTCTGAGTACAGATAATGTAGTAGTCACCTGCAGTCCTATGTAACACAACAGATAACACAGTGATATCTCTGAGTACAGATAATGTAGTAGCAGTCACCTCGGGGCCCCCCTACTAAATGATGTTCTACAAAATAAGAAAAGTGTCATACAGGGACTCACAGGTGACGTCTTCTTTGATCTGAGGCGTCACTTTCCCTTTTCCTCTCCATCCGGCCCAGTACTCCATGATGAGTCTTTCCAGATACGTTTCATCCCCTTAGAACCTGCGAGACAAACAATTTAGGCTCCGCACATTTCTAGCAACTTCCTTTCCTTTCTCCCCCCTGTAGGCTCCCATAGTAACTGCGCTGTGTGGGATGCCCCCTGTATGTAGGATCCCCCGCTGTGCCCCCTGTATGTAGGATTCCCTGCTGTGCCCCCATGAGCTAATAATGCCCCTAGAGGTGGCCCCCATGAACTAATAATGCCCCCAGAGGTACCCCCATGAACTAATAATGCCCCCAGAGGTGCCCCCATATACTAATAATGCCCCCGGAGGTGCCCCCATGAACTAATAATGCCCCCAGAGGTGCCCCCCATATACTAATAATGCCCCCAGAGGTGCCCCCCATATACTAATAATGCCCCCAGAGGTGCCCCCATACACTAATAATGCCCCCAGAGGTGCCCCCATACACTAATAATGCCCCCAGAGGTGCCCCCATATACTAATAATGCCCCCAGAGGTGCCCCCCATATACTAATAATGCCCCCAGAGGTGCCCCCCATATACTAATAATGCCCCCAGAGGTGCCCCCATACACTAATAATGCCCCCAGAGGTGCCCCCATATACTAATAATGCCCCCAGAGGTGCCCCCATATACTAATAATGCCCCCAGAGGTGCCCCCATACGCTAATAATGCCCCCAGAGGTGCCCCCATATACTAATAATGCCCCCAGAGGTGCCCCCATACACTAATAATGCCCCCAGAGGTGCCCCCATACACTAATAATGCCCCCAGAGGTGCCCCCCATATACTAATAATGCCCCCAGAGGTGCCCCCCATATACTAATAATGCCCCCAGAGGTGCCCCCCATATACTAATAATGCCCCCAGAGGTGCCCCCATACACTAATAATGCCCCCAGAGGTGCCCCCATACACTAATAATGCCCCCAGAGGTGCCCCCCATATACTAATAATGCCCCCAGAGGTGCCCCCCATATACTAATAATGCCCCCAGAGGTGCCCCCCATATACTAATAATGCCCCCAGAGGTGCCCCCATACACTAATAATGCCCCCAGAGGTGCCCCCCATATACTAATAATGCCCCCAGAGGTGCCCCCATACACTAATAATGCCCCCAGAGGTGCCCCCATACACTAATAATGCCCCCAGAGGTGCCCCCATATACTAATAATGCCCCCAGAGGTGCCCCCATATACTAATAATGCCCCCAGAGGTGCCCCCATACACTAATAATGCCCCCAGAGGTGCCCCCATACACTAATAACGCCCCCAGAGGTGCCCCCATATACTAATAATGCCCCCAGAGGTGCCCCCATACACTAATAATGCCCCCAGAGGTGCCCCCATACACTAATAATGCCCCCAGAGGTGCCCCCATACAATAATAATGCCCCCAGAGGTGCCCCCATATACTAATAATGCCCCAGAGGTGCCCCCATATACTAATAATGCCCCCAGAGGTGCCCCCATATACTAATAATGCCCCCAGAGGTGCCCCCATACGCTAATAATGCCCCCAGAGGTGCCCCCATATACTAATAATGCCCCCAGAGGTGCCCCTAAAAAAACAAACATCCTACTCACCTAATCCGCGCTGTGCAGGCAGCAGCTCTTCCTCCTCCTCTTCGGGCTCCATCTTGCGAGCCGCAGGGACGGGACTTCCGGCAGACGTGATCACGCCTGCCGGAGAGGCACATGATCACGGCCCGGCCTCCCATAGGCTGCTGGTATGAAGTGCCGGCAGCCTATGGGATGGAATACAGGAGGAGGACGCTGATAGGTCCTTCTCCTGTATTCTGATCGCTTTAATGTTCCGCCCGCTCACTGTGCGGGCGGAACATCGAAGCGATCAGTGCATCCCGAGAAGCTGTGTGGCCGCAGCTTCTCGGGATGCTCAAAAACAGGTGGCAAGGGGGGCCGTGCGGGCCCCCCTAGCATAGCGGACGGGGGGCGGTGGCCGGCGGGCCCCCCCCCCATGTCTCTTATGGTCCCGGCCCCATACGGCAGTACCACTTGTACTGACCTATTGGCGGCCCTGGTTACAGGGGGTGTGGCAGCACGCAGAGGAGGCAAAAATCATAGTGAAACCTACACCAGCTCGGAGCTGGCGTAGGTTTTACTTTGTTCACACAGACAGGCTCTGTGCGCACGGGATTTATGTAGAGGCAGTGCGTCTCTACATAAATCCTCTGAGCTCCGCAGCTGCGGGGACATTTGTAAGCCAGACGTAAAAAACGCCAGACTTAATAAATGTCCCCCATAGTGTTAAGTTCAATTTCCTGAATCTATAGACCAATAGAAATTAGAGGTAAACTATATACAACTGATGGAATATCCTCACCAGCAGACTACATTCAGTTCATTACTGTGGATGATACCACCAGCACAGTGGACGTTTGTATACCATCTTTCTGTATCTGGACATACACAAAAATATAAGTTCTTCTGCATGTGAAACCCATCTCTACACAAGCCTATTACAGGAGTATTCATGTACCTGTACTACCACCGCATGTTCTGACCAGACCACAGATTTAATGACCGGAAGTAACAGTGACAGAGAGGTCAATAAACATGTATGCAAATCCGCAGGTAAAATGCACAGCTTTTCAGTTCCATGTGAATTCCACCCTTAAGTGGGGTGGGTGAAATCCACAGAGAATCCTGAAGAGATAGGGCATGCCTAAACGCTTGAGAATTTTTCTGAAGCATTTACAGTGCATGTATTGTACTGTACTATTTAGCAGATTTTCAGTAAGGAATCCATAACAAATCTGTAATAAATTAGTACAACCTGACCTTATGCTACATACGATTTTAAAAAACAGAAAGAAAAAAAAACCTTCTGTGTAATAAATCTGTGAATAATAAGCTTTTCACGTTTCCCCTATCCTCACAGTGTACGGAAGAACTGCAGTCATGGTGCGGTGACAGTGGGTTAATAAATCGTTATTTGATCATTCCCGTGTTATAGTGAAGGGAATGAGGCAAGGAAGAAATGTTATCATAGACATTGCACTGGAGCGGCCTCTGCTGGTCACTCTCTGTATAGGCAGCCAGAACTGTGGCCACTGCTTTCGTCCTCCTGCAGTTTTAACTAGTGCAATGTGGTTTCTGTGTGGGCCTTACACGGGGCTGTTCTCACTTTGAATATATAGCACATAAAGCTCTGCCTCCATGTATGTGGTAAAAGGACTGTAGTAAAAAGCATCTGTGAACTTTTGCAGATTTAGAAAAGGATCACCCTAGAGCTCAATAGAACGCACATTTCATATATAACATTGTATGTCCTTAATTTAAAAAGGGTCTTTCTTTGTAGAGGTTGGCCCACCCACAATGCTACCACTGTATCTGGGGACAGACAGATACAATCTTTGGTTCTTTTAGTGACTTTGTATGTTTTCTTCTCCATACCAGAAATTGTAAAAATTACCACAATGTATCTAAAAAATTGTCTCCAGAATTCAGTGGAACATTAAAAAGTGTTCCCTTCTGAAAAAGTATACTGTACCATAAATGTGCCTGCACCTATTGTGAAAACAAGACCCTTCGTCCAGTCTGCAGAGGTGGCCAGAAGGCTAAAAACAGCCAAACTTTAAGTAACTACCATAGAAGTAATGGGAATAACATAAATGGAGTAAGGCTATGTACCCACTGTGGGATTAGTGCAAATTGAGGGCTGTCTATTGATAATGATGACCTCAAATAATAATCATGATAATGACGGCCGCCTTTACCGTTAAATGACGGCCCATTCTGTACACTGTTACTGTAACCCCTGCATTCACTATGGCTCCCCTCAACAGATGCAAGTGGCATGAGATAATCTATATTATTTATTTCACTTCTCAGTGGTTTAAATGTTACAGAAACTTCATATAATATCATATAGGAAATACAATTATGTTCTGGAATCATAATAATATACACATAGAATAATACGTAGAATACAATACAATATTTTTTAAAACCATAATTTAAACATAGTAACAATAATATATAGAAAATACAATATTCTTTTAAATCATATGATCATTTAAACATAGAATCATATCAAATAAGAAATAAAACACAATCATCTAAACTACAAAATTCTTTATAAATATCGGTAATTAAAATTATAATTATATGATTTCTAAGGATGGTATTGAACGTACAATTTTTGTAGAAAAATTATGGGATAATGGCATAAAAAAAGAGTTAGTGTTGGGCGCTATGTGACAGTCTCTTTCCACCATGATTTACACTAAGGCCACTATTCTGCATGATTTGGAGGGACTTTTTCACATTCTTTAATAAAAGTCCTTAAATCACATGATCAAAGAGTTACATGACTTGAAATGAGGAAAAAGCCATCTGAAACAAATGCAGTTTTTATTGGTATGGCATTTTTTCTTACTTTTTTTTACCCTAAGTAGCACTCATATTGAGCCGTAGTATTTGTCGTGCCTGGTTATTTGGTGAGATTGGTCCCTGTAGATTTATGCTTGTAGATTTATGTAGTTTAGCATTTATTATTTATTATGCAAGAACCGTCCTTGCCGCCTGTATTAGAAATGATGTTTACTGAACATGATGGAAAATCTCCACATGACTGAAGAGCCCCTTTCCATCTGAGTACTCAGTGATGCCCTATTCCCAGATAAATCCAACCTTAAGCCCCTATTACAAAGGCCGATATTAAAGAAGCAAGTGAGCCTTGCCTGCTCCTTGTTCCCCACTTACTATTGGTGCTATTACACGCACCAACAGCCGGGGGGGGGGGGGGGGTTGGCAGGGGCTAGGGGCGGTCGACTTTTAAGACGACTTTTAAAATGTCTAAGTGGCCCATAGAACATAGCGGCGGTCTGCTTCCACCGCTATTATTGAATAGAGCAACCTATTGACATAGTTTTCTTTCGACATGTTGAAAGACAATGATCATCCTACATCATGCATGTCGGCTGATCGTTGCCTTTTAACACTACCTATTTCACCAAGCGATTATTGGCTATAATGGCCAATAATTAGCTAAATACGTCCGATAATCGCTTAGTGTAATACAGCCTTTAGGCTAGGTTCACACGTTGTTTTGCGGCCATCTTTTTGGATGGCCGTTTTTTATTATTTACAGCAGTAAATAATCATATGATCAAAAATGACTGTGTGAACTTTGTGTGAACATAGCTGTGAAGAGGATGTGTCAGCCGTAATTCACATTCCAAACTGCTGACACTGTTAGATGGCTGTTAGGTCAAGAAGACATATGGTACCTTTTTACCTGTGCTTCTATAACATAGAAAAATGCTTTTATTCTCCAGTGTAACTAGTCAAAGGAGTGTTTTCAAGCGTCTGAAGTGTTGTAAGCTGGAATGGCTCCTTGCTCCTCCTCCCATCCATGTGGCTGCTTGATTAATAATCATTTGCAGCAGGATCAGGGATGGGAGGGGGAGAGAGGAGACATTCCAGCTTGCAGCACTTCAAAAGCTTAGGAACATCCCTTTGACTATTTGCCCTGGAGAAGAAAAGCATTATTCTAAGTCCTAGAAGCACAGCTGGATATATGAAAGGTACCATGTGTCTCCTTGACCTAACAGTTAACAGTGTCAGCAGTTTGGAACATGACAGATTCACTTTAATACCCTTCCCTTAGATTATTGAGGATAACGCAACTATGAGCTCCGATGGTTGCTATAATCTTACTATACTATGAGAGAGCTTGATAAATCTCCCTCATTTAACGTTTAATGGAATTTTTTGCCAGTCACATAATTGAATCTGTTGTCGGCATATGAGATATTGCATTGATTCATACAGAATTGTGCCCCTGTTAATTGATGAAATAATATTTGATTTGGTGTTTAGGATAAAGCTCCTGCCATGCTGTTTGGAATTGGGAATGACACAGAATTAATGGAGTGGAAAATTCTTCATTGTAACTTAGAAAAGAAGCCGCCCGGCCGTGCTGTGCCAAATGTTATTGCAGGGAAATGAAATATTGTAGGCTTCCGCATGGTTCTGGATCTAGCAGGTATTCACTTATGTATCGGAAATACACTGGACAGTGACTGCTGTGCCTAGATATTACAGGTAATATTTGATAGTGTTGGTTGGAGCGAAGCAGGACCCCATTGGTGAGAGCAATACACAGGAAATATAAATAATGTTACATAAAATAAAATCAGACTGGTTCAGTGGTTAGCTCTGTTGTCTTGCAACACTGCAAATTCTGATGGAAATTGTCCCTAGTATATATGTGGCTAAATTTCTTTTTTAATTCTTTATGTTTATATGCCTATAGGCTTAAAAAGGGTAATTAACTCCTTAACGACGGCGGGCGTACATGTACGCCCCCGTTGCCTGGGCATTAACGGAGCAGGACGTACATTTACGCCCTGCTGGGGGGGCCGCACTATCAGGCTTCATAACGGGTGAGGATCGGCTGCTATCTGCAGCCAGGCCCTCACCCTCAATGGCGCGCTGCCACAATCGTGCAGTCGCCCGCCATAAACCCCTTGAACGCCGCGATTGTGACGCGACCACGGCATTTAACTGTGACACGAGCATCATATGTCACTTACCGATCAGGACCCATGCAGCGTGTCTGCGGGGGTCCCGATCGCATTGTCTGACTGCCAGAGGTATGTAGCTTACCTCTGTGCAGTCTGATCGTCAGTCTTCAGAAGATTGCAGATAACATTGATCCCTGCTATGCTATGGCATAGCAGTGATCAGTGTGTTCAATCTATTATATGTAAAATAGTCCCATGGGGGACTAAAAAAGTGTAATAAAATAAATAAATGTTTTTAAAAATGTCCCAAAGCCCCTCCCCCAATAAAAGTCTAAATCACTCCCTCTTCCCATTTTATAAATAAAACAGATAAAAATAATAAAATAAATAAACATATTATATGTTGTAACGTGTGTAATTGTCCGATCTTTTAAAATAAAACAATATTGTTTCTGCACGGTGAATGGCATGAACAAATAGTGGTAAAAAATGCCAGGATTGCTGATTTTTTTATTACATTTTATATATTAAAAAATTAATAAATAGTGATCAATACGTCCAATCTACGCATATATGGTACTAATAAAAACTTGAGATTGTGACGCAAAAAATGAGCCCTTTAGGTGAAAAAATAAAAGCACTATAAGAGTCAAAAAAGGGCCATTTTAAATATACCTACCGTATTTTTCGCTTTATAGGACGCACCTTTTGATAAGACGCACCCCTGATTTTAGGGGGGAAAAATAGAAAAAAAAATATTTTGCTCGTTGTCACAGTTTGGAGATAGCAGCAGTGTGATTGGTGCCAATCCCCCCATATAGTGCCCCACATAGTAGCCAATGCCCCCATATAGTGCCCCACATAGTAGCCAATGCCCCCTACAGTGCCCCCATATAGTAGCCAATGCCCCCATACAGTGCCCCATATAGTAGCCAATGCCCCCATACAGTGCCCCCATATGGTAGCCAATGCCCCCATACAGTGCCCCCATATAGTAGCCAATGCCCCCATACAGTGCCCCCATATGGTAGCCAATGCCCCCATACAGTGCCCCCATATAGTAGCCAATGCCCCCATACAGTGCCCCCATATAGTAGCCATTGCCCCCATACAATGCCCCCCATGGTAGCCAATGCCCCCATACAGTGCCCCCATATAGTAGCCAATGCCCCCATACAGTGCCCCCATATAGTAGCCAGTGCCCCATATAGTAGCCAATGCCCCCATACAATGCCCTCCATGGTAGCCAATGCCCCCATACAGTGCCCCTATATAGTAGCCAATACCCCCCATAGTAGCCAATGCCCCCTGCGACCAGAAAAACAACAAACAGGCTACTCACCTGTCCGCCGGCCCCAGCAGCTCCTCTCCTGACACTCCTCTCTCCCGTCATCCTCCGGCACAGGCAGCGGGGGACAGAGAGACTGCCTGTGCCAGAAGTGTCCTGCAGCCGCTGCAGAACACTTCCGGGACACAGGCAGCTTCTCTGTACCCCGCTGCCTGTGCCCGGAGGATGACGGGAGGCCGGAGGATGATGGGAGACCGGAGAGTCGGGAGAGGAGCTGCTGGGGCCGGCGGACAGGTGAGTAGGACAGCGATCCCCTCCGCCTGCCCAGCCGGCCCCCTCCATCGCCGCTTAGCCGATCAGGAGCCCAGGAAAGTGCTGCTCATTGCACTTTTCCGGGCTTTTGATCGGCTCAGCTGAGCGGCGATAGAAGGGGCTGGCTGGGTGGGCAGAGGGGGTCGCTCAGGGCCGCTCACTATGCATAAGCATAGTGAGCGGCAATACAGGGGGCGGGCGGGACGGCTTCCTTGTGGTGCTCAGCACTGCCTGGGAGCTGTCTTCGCTTTATAGGACGCACTTAGTTTTTCCTCCAACTTTGGGAGGAAAAAAAGTGCGTCTTATAAAGCGAAAAATACGGTATTTGCAAAAAGAAAAGTTTTACTATTAATAAAAATATTAAAACATTAGAAAATCTATGTCACCATGCATATCGCTGCATTCAGACCAACCTATAGAATAAATATATCCTGTCAGTTTTACCGTAAAGTGCATTAGGTAAACATGCCCCCCCCCCAAATTGACGGAATTGTATTTTTGTCCTAAATTCACCCCATAAATGATATTTTGTGGGTTCCATCATTCATTTTATGGTGGATTGAAAGATGCCATTACAAAAAAACAAGCCCTTACATGGCCCTCTAGATGGAGAAATAAAAGAGTTATAGCTCTTAGAAGGCGAGGAGGAAAAAACAAAAATGCAAAACTGAAAATTTGCTCAGTCATTAAGGCCATTTTGATATCTGTCCTCAAGGGGTTAAAGATAAAAAAACACATGACTACTTTTATTCAAAAACAGCGCCAAAAATACCTTAAGGGTACAAACCCACACAGCGTATACACAGCAGATACGCAACAAATACGCAGCAAATACGCAGCAGATTTGTTGGTACAGATTTGATGCTGTGTTCAGTTATTTAGATCTAATCTGCTGCGTATTTGCTGCGTGTTTGCTGCGTATTTGCTGCGTATCGCAGCAGTAAATACGCTGCTTATACGGTGTGTGGGTTTATACCCTAACTGTGTGTTATTACAACTAGGCTCCATTCACTTAAAGGGGTCATCCAGCTCTACAAAAACATGGCCACTTTCTTTTAGAGACAGCATTACTGTTGCACTGTTATCTCCAGTACAGATGTGGTTTGCAATTAAAGGGGATATCCAGCAAAAAATCTTTTTTTTTTTTTTTTTTTTTCAAATCAACTGGTTTCAGAAATTTATAGAGATTTGTAATTTACTTCTATTTAAAAAGTCTTTCCATACTTATCAGCTGCTGTATGTCCTGCAGGAAATGTTTTCTTTTCAGTCTGACACAGTGCTCTCTGCTGCCACCTCTGTCCGAGACAGGAACTGTCTAAAGCAGTAGCAAATCTCCATAGAAAACTTTGCATGTGCTGGACACTTCCTGACATGGACAGAGGTGGCAGCAGAGAGAACTGTGTCAGACTGAAAAGAATACACCACTTCATGTAGAACATAAAGCAGATAAGTACTGAAAGACTTGAGATTTTAAATAGATGGAAATTACATGGAAATTAAGTTTCCAAAACTGGCTAAAAAGGTATAATATGTTCCCATAACATCTCTTTAGGTGAAATAGTGCTGCGGAATCTGTTGGCGCTATACAAATAAATATTGTTATTATTAATATTATTAATTGCCGTTATTTTATAATGGCGGACGTTAATAATGATAGTTATAATGGCAGACATTTTTGTGGGTACATGGCCAAAACTCCCATTTTAGGGCCATGACTACACAATTTTTTTTTTTGTGCTGTTTGACGGCCATTTTTTAGGACACCATTTTGCATCCAAATAACATCTGTTATTTCAAACTATTGTCATTATTTAGCAATAACTGAAGTGATTTGGGCTCAAAATGACAGCTAACCTAAAAACGTCTGTAAAAATGGCCAAAAAAAGTTGTTCTGTGGTCTTGGTCTAAAGCCCCTATTAGAAAGGGTGACGGAGAGGTGCAAACCAGCACTGTGAGTAAAGGGGGGTGAGTAGAGGGGGGGCCATGGGGGGCTTGCCAGGTGATCTCTAGATCGTCCGGGCAGCCCATAGAAGATAGCAGCGGCCTTCTGCTGCCGCTCCTATACCACTGAGTGACGGCAGCAGATCTTTGCTATATTAGTTGTTTGTCTTTCACTATGTTGAAAGACAAACGACTGCAATGATCAGCCAACATCGTTTATGTCGGCTGATCATTGTCTTCTATTACACGAGACGATTATCGACCGTAAAAGCCAATATCCCCAAATACGGCCAATAATCATTTTGTGTAATTGGGCCTTAAGGGTATGTTCCCACAGCCTATGTTCACACAACGTTGAGTCCAAAATAACAGACGTCATTTAGCTGTCTGGCCTCCCCTTAGTGCAATGACGGCTGTTGGTACATTATTCTAGTTTGGGTTTTCTGATTGGCCTTTGGGTGCGGCTTAATTGAAAAGTCCATTGAATTTAATAGTAAAAACGGAGAAAGAACGGTGACAAAAGAAAAACTGTGACAAAAGAAAAACTGTGTGAACAACTAATAAATAACGTCCGCTGTTTGCAAAAGACATCCGAAAATAATTGTCATGATCATTATTTTGACGTCCGCAGTGATAATGTCCGTTATTTAATACATTCTATGCACTGTACGTCTGTCATTCCATTGACTTCAATGCGTTGCATTGCAGTCAGTTAAATTGTGACAATACTGAACATTTTTTTAGATAGCAAAAGCGGACGCCTTTTTTTGTATTTTTGATGTTGTGTGAACATAGTAGCTACACAGTATTTTTGCTCAGTATTTTTCTCAGTATTTTTTAACCAAAACCAGGAGTAGATTAAAAACACATAAAGGCTGTGTTCACACACTGTTGAAAATTAGTAGATGGCCACCATTTAATGGCAAATAATTGCCATTATTTTAAAACTACGGTCGTTGTTTTGAAACAACGGACATTATTTGCTGTTAAATGGCAGCCATCTGCTGAATTTCAATAGTGAATGGAAATAGCCTTTCTGTGTCTTTAATCGACTCCTTTTGGTTAAAAAATACTGACCAAAATACTGATCAAAAATGTCCACACAACTTTTTTTAATCATAATTATTATTTACATCCGCAGTTATCATAATACATCCGTATTTTTGCCTCAAAACATTGTGTGAACGTAACATTACATTAGGGCTCACTTTAGGTTATATCATGCAGATGCTTTTCCAGTAAAAACAAACTTCTGAAAATTTCAGACTTTTTTTGCTTGTTTTCGGCCATTTTTTCACCATTTTTTTATTGTAGTTTTAGGTTATGTTCACACACTGTAAAAGAATGTTAAAATATGGTTAGAACATTGAGGTAAAAATAGGGCCATATTTTCATTATAATAAATTGCTCCATTGACGTCAATAGGAAATTGACCAGCAGCGCACACACTATAGCAGAACCTCCAAGTGATTACAATCCTCAAAATAACGAACATGCTCATTATTTATCACCTGCTTTTGCAAAATTCATCCGTTTTTTATTTTACATGTTGTTTTATATCCACTCAAAATAACAGCCATATTTTGCTTTTATTTTACGGTGTGTAAACAAAGCTGGGCTATGGTCACACATAGTATTTCCGTCAGTTATTTTTCAACCACAACCAGGAGTGGGTTAAAAACACAAAACTGTACAAATCTTTCCATTATACTTTTGCCCTGTAAGTTCCACTCCTAATTTTTGTTGAAAAAGACTGATTAAGGGTGCGTTCACACGTACAGGATCTGCAGCAGATTTGATGGCGCAGATTTGAAGCTGCAGATTGAAAGCAAATCAATTCTGGGCCATCAAATCTGCTGCAGATTCAAATCTGCGCCGTCAAATCTGCTGCGGATCTGCTGCAGATCCTGTACGTGTGAACGCACCCTTAGGCTATGTTCACGGGCGTGGGAAAAATAGACATGCGGCCGGATGCGTATGAACCGCGAACATACGCCCGTAGTACAGTTATGCTTTCCTAGCTTGTTTTGAAGCGATCTGAGGCAGGTCATTTACTTGGAAATCTTCGCCCAGCCCCATAAACCACACAGAACCTTCTGGATCGAAAAATCTAGTTCAATTTGGCTGAAATAAGTACTTCGTACGGGACCTCATGGAAATCCACGGCCGTGAGTTGGAACATTTCCGTCCTCAAACAATGGTCTTGTTCATTTTTCATGGTGCCGGCTACGATCCGGCCGTAAGCTCATACGTAGTGTGCACTGTGCAGGCGTATATCGTATACTTTCAAGCGAACGCATCAACCTCAAAAATACGTACGTATATTCGCGGTTCGCACTACGGCCGGAAATATACGCAGTGTGAACATAGCCTAAGGGTGCATTCACACGTACAGGATCCACAGCAGATTTGATGGTGCAGATTTGATGCTGTGTTCAGTTATTTAGATGAAATCTGCTGCAGATTTGCTGCGGATCCGCTGCGAACGTACCCTAAAGGTAGCTTCACACGTACTGCATCGCAGTCGATTTTCTGCTGCAGATATGCAGCAGATTTGACTTAATGAATGAAAACAGCATCAAATCCACACTGTAAAATCTGCTGCGGATCTGATTTGATGGTGCAGTTTTGATGCTGTGTTCATTCATTTAGTCAAATCTGCTGCGATACAGTACATGTGAAGCTACCCTAAAAAAGACAGACGGAAATACTATGTGTGAATATAGCCTTATAATGCCTATTTTACAGTTATAAAAAAAAGTAACGGTGGTCCTGCATTTAGTCACATTTGTTTTCAATCTTGCAATTTTATGCTGACTGCTGACTGTAAAGCACCACAGAATATGCTGGTGCTATATAAATAGAGGCTGTTATTATTATTGTAAGAAGGCCCAGAGACGCTCCATCCAGCTCCTACCCCTCGCAGCCTCATTCAGCCTCCAGATCCTATTCCACATTTATGTAAACATGAACATGAGCTGGGGCTTTGTTTGCAGACGTTGCTTTGTGCGGGACTGATGTCGTGAGAATGTCTAGCAGGGGAAGGAAGGCAAGCCGTACCTGTAGATTATATAGTTGTAGGATTAGGTTTCTGCTGGAGCTGCTTTTCTATTTGAAGAACTTTTCAAGTCTTATTTGTTTAAGTTGTACCAAATATATGTAAAGTATCCAAGAAGCGAAGACGCCATGAGCTGTTGTCATACTGCAATCCTTCCACTGCAGGCAATGCCAGGGACATAGCTACTCCATTGTTACACGAAAAGATGTTCTTCATTTTCTGCAGCAGACGTTATATCATTATTATATAATAGGTTAGATGCAGTTCTAGTATTGTTATATAATGTGTTATATGCAGTTGTATCACTATTATATAATGTATTAGATACAGTTGTATCACTGTTATATAGTGTGTTAGATATAGTTCTATTACTATTATATAATAGGTTAGATGCAGTTCTATTACTATTATATAATGGGTTAGATGCAGTTGTATTACTATTATATAATGGGTTAGATGCAGTTCTACTACTATTATATAATGGGTTTGATGCACTCCTATCACTATTGTAAAATGGGTTACTTGCTGTGCTATCACTATTATATAATGGGTTACTTGCTGTGCTATCACTATTATATGATGGGTTACTTGCTGTGCTATCACTATTATATAATGGGTTACTTGCTGTGCTATCACTATTATATAATGGGTTACTTGCTGTGCTATCACTATTATATAATGGGTTACTTGCTGTGCTATCACTATTATATAATGGGTTACTTACTGTGCTATCACTATTATATAATGGGTTACTTGCTGTGCTATCACTATTATATAATGGGTTACTTGCTGTGCTATCACTATTATATAATGGGTTACTTGCTGTGCTATCACTATTATATAATGGGTTACTTGCTGTGCTATCACTATTATATAATGGGTTACTTGCTGAGCTATCACTATTATATAATGGGTTAGATGCAATTATATTTCCATTATATAATGGGTTACTTGCAGCTGTATGACTAATATATAATGGTTTAGCATTAGCTTTATATAATCAATATAGTTTTATCAAAACAGTGTAATGAACCTAACATCATATGGCTATGTTCACACAAAGTCAAAAATAGAGAAAAGGCGGCCAATTTTGATATTTAAACAAACGTCCGTTATTGCGGCGATTTAACTGACAGCAATTCAATGCATTGAAGTCAATGGAAAGATGGATGTCTAATGCACACAAGGGGGAGATTACTATTATATAATAGGTTAGATGCAGTTCTATTACTATTATATAATGGGTTAGATGCAGTTGTATTACTATTATATAATGGGTTAGATGCAGTTCTACTACTATTATATAATGGGTTTGATGCACTCCTATCACTATTGTAAAATGGGTTACTTGCTGTGCTATCACTATTATATAATGGGTTACTTGCTGTGCTATCACTATTATATGATGGGTTACTTGCTGTGCTATCACTATTATATAATGGGTTACTTGCTGTGCTATCACTATTATATAATGGGTTACTTGCTGTGCTATCACTATTATATAATGGGTTACTTGCTGTGCTATCACTATTATATAATGGGTTACTTGCTGTGCTATCACTATTATATAATGGGTTACTTGCTGTGCTATCACTATTATATAATGGGTTACTTACTGTGCTATCACTATTATATAATGGGTTACTTGCTGTGCTATCACTATTATATAATGGGTTACTTGCTGTGCTATCACTATTATATAATGGGTTACTTACTGTGCTATCACTATTATATAATGGGTTACTTGCTGTGCTATCACTATTATATAATGGGTTACTTGCTGTGCTATCACTATTATATAATGGGTTACTTGCTGTGCTATCACTATTATATAATGGGTTACTTGCTGTGCTATCACTATTATATAATGGGTTAGATGCAATTATATTTCCATTATATAATGGGTTACTTGCAGCTGTATGACTAATATATAATGGGTTAGCATTAGCTTTATATAATCAATATAGTTTTATCAAAACAGTGTAATGAACCTAACATCATATGGCTATGTTCACACAAAGTCAAAAATAGAGAAAAGGCGGCCAATTTTGATATTTAAACAAACGTCCGTTATTGCGGCGATTTAACTGACAGCAATTCAATGCATTGAAGTCAATGGAAAGATGGATGTCCAATGCACACAAAGGGGGAGATTTATCAAAGGGGGTAAAATTTAGACTGGTGCCAACTGGCCACAGCAACTAATCACAGCTCCTCTTTTCTTTCACCAGAGCTAGAAGCTGAGCTGTGATTGGTTGCAGTGGGCAGTATACACCAGGTGTATATTTACACCCTTTGATAAATCTCCCCCAATGTATTTAATATGGACATTTTTACCGCAGGCGTCAAAATAATCATGATCATTATTTTCAGACGTCTTTTGCAATCAGTGGATGTTTTTTATTAGTTGTTCACACACACAGGTTATGTTCACACAACGGTTTTTCACCTCCATTTAAAATGACGTCCGTCTTTCCATTGACTTCTATGCATTGCCATGACAGTCAGTTAAATTGCGGTAACGGACGTTTTTTTAAATTGCAAAAGTGGCCACCTTTTTTCTATTTTTGACATTGTGCTTGATAAAGAGGTTCATTCCTTGAAACGTTGCAATCTTCGGTGTTCACAGCCACAACGCCGTTCACTTTCACAGAGATGACTGCAGCTCGACTGTGAGCATATGGACAATTCCTCTCTTGAGTCAGCATCTGGACATTTTGCACATATATGGGTGAATATGATGTACCCTGACGTCTTGTGAAATTTATTAACAATATAGAAATCATTTTGCAAAAGAAAAAACACTTTTTGTTTCTACTATTGTGTAAACATAGTCACAGTCTTTCTTTTTCCACTGTTCTTTCTCCATTTTTTCAATGTACTTTTCAATTAAGCCACACCCAAAGGCCAATTAGTAACCCAAACTAGAGTAATGTACCAACAGCCGTCATTGCACTAAGGGGAGGCCAGACAGTAAAATGACGGACGTCATTTATATAGATGAGCAAACTTCGAGTACATTCAGGTTCATCAGAACCCAAACCCAAACTGTCACCATTTGATTACCAGTGGCTGAAGAAGTTGGATGCAGCCTTAAGGCTGGCTGGAAAATATGTATACAGCCATAGGCTATGTTCACACAAAGTATTTCCGTCAGTCTTTTGGTTAGTCTTTTTACAACCAAAATCAAGAGTGGAACTGACAGGGCAAAATTATAATGGAAAGATTTGCACAGATTCTGTGTTTTCAACCGACTCCTGGTTTTAGTTGAAAAAGAACTGATCAAAATATTATGTGTGAATTTAGCCATAGGCTATGTTCACACAAGGTTTTTTTCAGGTCTGTTTAAAATTATGTCCTTCATTTTGAGTCTAAAATAAGTCTCATTTAGCAGTCTGGCCTCCCCTTAGTGCAATGACTGGTGTTTGTACATTATTCTAGTTTGGGGTTACTAATTGGCCTTTGGATGCGGCTTAATTGAAAAGTCCATTGAATTTAATAGTAAAAATGGAGAAAGAATGGTGAGAAAAGAAAAAACTGTGTGTGAACAACTAATAAAAAAGTCTGCTGTTTGCAAAAGACGTCCGAAAATATCATGATCATTATTTTGACGTCCGCTGTGATAATGTCTGTTATTTAATACATTGTGTGCATTGAATGTCCGTCTTTCCATTGATTACATTACCTTGCAGTCAGTTCAATCTCTGCAAAAACAGACGTTATTTTAAATTGCAAAAGCGGCAGCCTTTTCTTTATTTTTGACATTGTGTGAACATAGCCATAGGCTGTATCCATGTTTTATAAGACTCCCTAGAGTAGCATCCAACTTCTTCATTGACCAGTAATCAAATGGGTTTAGAATAAACCGGAACGTACTCGAAGTTCACTCATCTCTAGTCATTTATTATCTATCACATTCAATCACTTCAGTAAACATCTCAATATCCATTATGCCATCAGTCTTTCTTTAGCTACATGGAAAAATGCTAAGTTCAGTACATTTTGTGTTGTTTTTTTCCCCAGTAGATTGGAGAGGCACAATAGGACAAGC
Organism: Dendropsophus ebraccatus; assembly: GCF_027789765.1. Lineage (NCBI taxonomy): Eukaryota > Metazoa > Chordata > Amphibia > Anura > Hylidae > Dendropsophus > Dendropsophus ebraccatus. Next base: position 88,768,917 of record NC_091459.1, read on the forward strand.
TTACATATCTATTTTTTAACAAACATTTCATGATTTATACAGATACAATTAAAATGAATATTATAAAAAAATAAACATGAAAGATCCAGTAGTTCTAGTGCTGCACATTTTACATAGGAGCTTAATAATTGTACATTGGCGCACACTTAGAAAATGTTCAAAGTAATTTTAGAAAAAAAACTTTCTAAAAAAATAATTTCTAAAGAAAAAAAATGCTATGGCAAGCTATAAACTGAATGTCAGTAAGGGACTATATAGCGCAGTGTGCTGTGGCTAGGATACTTTTTGTAGCAGTTTGTGATGTTTTTCTCCCATAATCATGTGTAAATGTTTTTTGTCCCTTTTATGCATTTCTTTTTTACCCATTAGAAAATAAACCATTGAATCACATGACGTTGTAAACAGGATTTGTTATGGGTGAAATACCACAGTGAAAAAAAAAAACACTACCAAAAAATGTAGTTAGTGAAACATATCATTAAAAATAAAGCCGCAATAAACACCAGAAGAAAATGTATGTAGATAGATGGTTATTTGTAATAATAACTATGGCTATGTATGGAGGGGAAAAAAAAGTGTATATATATATATATATATATATATATATATATATAGTAGTAGATATATTTTGTTACATGCCACGTGATGGTGCCATCTTGCCGCTGGTGCATGCCCATACCTGGCTTCTGCCTAGATAACAGCAAATAGAAAAAAAGAATATGATGTAAACAAGGGAAAAATTGATAATCCTATTACTGAATGTGTGGCGTGTCACTCCTCCGCCGCCTGTCGTGGCTCCACAGAGACGCTCCCTGAGAGCAGTCTGGAACATGTTCACGCTGCAGGATTCAAGTACTGAATGAGTTGTTAATATATGTATAAAGATGAGTTGTCCGATAAAAGTCATCTACAAGAAAATCATCAATGTTCATTAAAGTGTTCCCAAAATGTAAGTGGCCGCGTTCATAGCGATAAAACAAGCATAGACATAGTAACGTGGTAAATTTAACAGCTACCTAAGCGGTTTCACATGGCGGCTTTTTATGGTCCTTATTACAGCCGTAACATCTAGACTCCCCATGCTTCTACTGAGCAGAAGAAAGACCACTTAGACTTAGAGGGAGATTTATCAAACCGGTGTGAAATGGAATTGTTTTAGTTGCCCCTAGCAACCAATCAGATTCCACTTTTCATTCCTCACAGATTCTTTGAAAAATGAAAGGTGGAATCTGATTGGTTGCTAGGGGCAACTAAGACAATACAACTTTACAACATGTTTGAGAAATCTCCCCTTAGACATAAATTTGGTTTAGAAGAACTACATCTGGTTCAGGTCTTGTAGTCGTAAAATCCATCTAGAATAGGTCTAAGGAAGCAAAATCAGGATCAGGATTTTTCTCGTCTTTTCAGGGTGGCAGCTAATGGATATCCATAAAACAATAAGTGGGGTGCTGCGAGGACATAACCACAGGGGAGGCAGGCATCTGGCACTGCACTAGTCATCCACTTATTGTATATGAAGAAGTGGCGGCCGTTTTGTGCACACCTGTACACTTTATCAAAGCACCAAGGGATAATCCTTCAACCACACCCGCTGAGTGATGTATAAACCCATAAGTGTCAATCATTGGTAATAAATAACTTCTTGTTTTTTTAAAAAGCACTAAATATTTGGTTTCATACAGATAAAAGAGAATATAAGAGGATCATTCGCCATAGTCATTAATTTCTAGTGAATCACTTTTCTGAGACTCGGCTTGGCTTCTGTTTTTAATGGACGCATTTGTTTGACTGCATAGTTTTTCCCACCCAGAAAACCTCATCAGGTCGAGATTACTGTCAGGACAGGTTCACACTGTGCTGTTCAGTGTCGCTTTTGTTTAGTTTTATTTAATTAAAACAAAATGTGGCAAAAAAAACACTGTGGAGATGTAAATCTTTTCTTCTTGTTTTTCCTTCTGATAGAAGGTACTCCTGGCATTATACTGGTAAAGAGGTTTTCCCGGATAAGGCTGAGTTTACAGGCTGTATGACACTGGCTGTTCTGTGACCCGGCCGTGTCACAGAATGGCCGGTGTCAGTAACGATAGTCCCGGCCTGTACTGCAGTACCAGTCAGATGAACTTCATTTGTGCTGAATTGGTGTTCCAGCGCATCCATGTGTGGCTGCATCCCAATTCACCATAGCACTTTTCATTGTGTGAGCTGTCAGTGTCAGTTTTTTGTGCGGCTGCTGGGACTCCTAGCGGCCGCAGTATATACTATGTGTATACACTCCAGTAAGGATTCCATTGACTGCAGTGCAACATAAATGTTCCATTAATCACGGCCGTTGATGTAAATTGGCAATAACGGCGTGATTAATAGAAAAATTACGTTGTGTGAACCTAAAACTGTTGCAGAGGTTATCAATAGTTAATTGGAGTGCTGTTTGGCGCACACACAGCACGGAGAATGGAGCTGGGAGCAGTTGGCTGCTTGTGTAGCAGCAGCATCCATATACTGCAGCCTCATCTAAAAACTTTAAAAAGCCAAAGCCTGGAAAGCTTGTGACAGTTGTTTGTGGCTGACAACCTAACTTCCTTATTATAATCTGTTACTTATGTAGCATTAAAGTGTCACTGTCATAATTGCAAAATTACATTCAGTATCTTATTTTTTTTGTTATTATGCTGTAAAACAAACATGCTGAACTTACCAGAAATCCAGGTCCAGTCTCCTGAAGGCAGATTTTTAGTCTTGTGTTGGTTGAAAAAAAGAGAATAAACAGTCTGACCAGTACAGAGAGTCACAGCTCAATGTGTCCATCAATCACATGACTGCCTTCTCTCTGTGAGCGCTCAGATGGCCTGGGAAACATGGGACTTCCTGTGTTTATAGTCTTTGGACAAAAAAAAGAGTCTAAACACAGGAAATGCTGTGTTTTCCATGATAACAACAAGAAAAAAATTAACATAAATTGCAAACTTGCTTTATATCTACTGTTGGTTTAGGTTTTGAAGGTTATAATGACAGGTACACTTTAACATATTCTCCAATTCTTTACAGAAATCCCCTATTTCACACACACACACACACACAAAAGGACATGGAAGAATTCCACACAAAAACTGGGAGAGCCCACTGAGCCACATATCTCTAGTTTCAAACAAATATAACCAACCACCAGTAAACAGCTCCATTTACCACTATGGGACTGATGGTAATTACTGAAAGTGAACTCCGTCTATCCCATAGCAGTGAATAGTGTGGCAGTCATGCAAGATCCCTGCTGCTCCATTTCCACAGGGCACTTGGGGTCCATCATTATAGAGATCACTTAGATTACCAGCAGTCGAACCCCAAGTAATCACACATTTCGATTCATTATTAGTGGACACTTGTGCTATAAAAGTTTACTATTAGCTCTAGGCTATCTTTATTCCTGCTAATATTAAGAAATCTGCCTCACTGTCTTCTGCTATTCTGTTCAACCTGTAAAAATGTAGATATAGATTGACTAGCATACGGGGGCATATTCCTACTGACCCCATATTTCCAGTAAGAAACAAAAGCTCTATTTACATACTTACGCATTAAAGATTTCTTGGGAAACCATAACTTTGAACCTATTATGTGCTGTCCATCGCTATTTACATATTTTAAGAACAACTCGTCAGGCCTAAGGCCTATATATAATTTAATGGATAACTATATGGAATTCCAAAATGATAAACCATTTTCTGCATGGGAAAATGAACTGAATACAACTATTACCTCCGAACAATGGACCGATGCAATATCTTTCTCATTAAAATGTTTAGAAAGTGTTACCCAGGTTGAAGCTATTACTAAAACGTGGCTGTACTGGTATTATACCCCTGTGAAAATAAGTAAAATGTACCCCAATAATTCTGACCTTTGTTGGAGAAACTGTAAATGTCTAGGTAACTTGTCTCATTTACTTTGGTATTGCCAAATTATTGGAAAATTCTGGAGAGATGTATTTGAACTTTTATCAAAAATTGTTGGTCGCAATGTCTCTTATAACCCTCAACTAGTATTGCTTATGATAGATATTTTGACTATACCTATAAATGAGAGATTCATAACGTGCAAACTATTAGTCATAGCCAAACTAGTTCTCACTAGATACTGGAGAACTACTATATGTCCTTCTATAGAAGAAGTAAAAAACAGTGTGAAATTGTGCTACTCCTATGAAGAATACATAGCAATTGGTTCTAACTCATCTACTAAATTTTACAAAAACTGGGATCTATGGAGGAAATTTTATGAAACACAATGTAATACCTCATTATCGCCTCCATTAGTGATAGAAATTAGCTTTTGATTATTTCATTTTCTCTCATTTATATTACCTCGAATAACCTGATGAATATTCATAGATTTTAAAGATTTTGACTCCTATATATTCCACGCAGCTCTGCTATCTTTTAATTTTAATTCTGCTCTGATCGGAGATTATCTGCTCCTTTTCTTTTCCTTTTTTGTTAGATGTTATTAGTTTAGTTATTTTCCTTTATGTTGTGTGAGTTTTGTTCGTATTGATACATATTTTCCTGGAGACATGTTGTTTCCAGAGTGTTCTGGAGATTGTTTTATCTGCATTTATTTTTGTCTTTATGCTGTGTATAAAAATTCTCTTTAAAAAATCCAATAAAAACACTGTAACAAGAAACAAAAGTTCTGAGAAAAGATTCCCAGGAAGTGTTATTTCATGGGAAATACCATCTATGTATATCGGAACCCAGATCTGTGCAGAGAGCTGACGAGTCCTCTGTAAGCTATAGATCTTCTGTACACAATGAAAGTCATTCACTAAACTATATACCTCACAAATGTCATAAGTCAAGAGGTGATACGCCAAATCTATTGCATAGTGGGTGCCACTGTGATAAGTTTGGCACGTCGCTTACACCTTTTTGATGTAGTTTTAGGCCACATTGACACATTGTTTTTTTGAGGTGAAAATACAACCATATTTTGATAATTTTGACCATAGATAATGCTCATGATCATTATTTATGTATGTAATTATTAAAATATTGTGTATTTTCACCTCCAAAAACGTTGTATGAACGTACCCAAGAGGCTGTTACTTGAAGGAGAAGGATTTATAAAATCAAGCAGCCGACAGGGGTAGGGGGGAAATTGCTTACAAATACTTACCACTACCCATGCCCGCGGTGAGTGGCAGGACCAGTGTGGGAACCCTGCTGGAAGGCATTTTCCCCCAAGTTGTGATGATGTCATGATTCGTGGGAAAAGACCTGTCCCCGCTGATCGACTGGCCACTCAGCCAATCAGTGACTGGAGTGGCGTCCCACCCCAGTCACTGACTGGCTGAGCAGCCAATCCATCAGTCGGGTCATGATGTGTCAGCATCGGAGATCCCAGAGCCCATTGGGGGTTCCGATGCTCACTGCGGGTAGGGGGAGAGGTTAGTTAGTACTTACAATTAATTTCCCCCCTGCCTCTGTCAGCTGCCTGATTTTACAAATCGCCGCACTTTTCCTTTAACATCAAATAATGGCTGTTATTTTGTAATGTTTGTATAATGACATTGTTTATTATAAAATAACCGGCGTCCAATAAAAACGGCTGTCATTTTTAACTGTATGTGAACATAGCCTTAAGCTGAAATATAAGGCTGTGTTAAAGGCTATATAGTATTTAAAGGGTTCCTGTTATTAAAAAAAAAACTTTTCAGAGAGGCATGTATTTTCAGACCCTGACTAATCATTAGAACGGTGCTGCATACTCCTCTTCCTGCTCTGTGTCTCCAGTCTAGATGGGCCCTATAGATTTTCACTGAAACTCTGTGTAGGTCATGGGAAATAGAGCTGGGAGTGCACTGCATGCTGACTTAACTTGGCTTGTTCTCCTGATTGGTTGCGGTCTGAACACTCAGACCCCGACCGATCAAAACTTTTAGCATGTCTCTTTGACATGTCAAATGTGTGTGTTTTTTTTTTTTTTATTACAGTGCCCATTAAAATGTCAATGTTCATAGTATCATGGAAAGGTTTGCAACTTTTTCTATGTTTTCAACCCACTCCTGGTTTTAGGCCGGGTTCGCAAGACCTGTCACAGAAAGGCCGGTGTCAGTAAAGATCATCCCGGCCACTACTGTAGTACCAACCAGATGAACTTAATTTATGTTGAATTGGGATGTGGGCGCACAGGTGTGCACCCGCATCCCAATTCACCATTGCACACACTCCATTGTGTGACCTGTCAGGCTTGTGCAGCCACTATTCAATGAATAGCGGTCGCACAAAAATGACATGTCAGTGTGGGCGGTTGGAATTCCGGCCGGAGTATATACTATGTGTATACACTCTGGCTGAGATTCCCTCTGACTTCTATGGAATGTATCTTATGTATTAATCATGGCCGTTGTTGCAAATTGTCAACAACGGCTGTGATAAATACAAAAGATACGTTGTATAAATAGGGCCTTAAGCTGTAAAATGTTTGTTTTTTTTTTAAATCCCAAAATATGGCTGAAAAAAGGAACATAATTTTAACCTTTTCGTTTTGATCCCTTTAGATTATTTAGCTCAAAATACGTTTGAAAAAAAAAAAAAAAAAAGTTGCAAACAAACAAACCTGGTACTGACCAGACAGTTTTTGCAACTTTTTAAAACGTCGCAAATGCTAGATTAGGTCCCAGATTATTCTCATTATATATGAGAATTTTGGGGTGAATATTAAAAACAGGCAGATTTAAAAACAAAGTTGTCTCCAAAACATATTGGCCTGTCAAATACTGGTTCATAAATAGAACTTAGACCAAAGACGGGTGAAAAATCCAATTATTCCCATAGTATTTCCGTCAATCTTTTGGTGAGTCTTTTTTCAACCAAAACCAGGAGTGGAACTGACAGGACAAAATTAGAATGGAAAGATTTGTCCAATTTCTGTGTTTTCAACCCACTCCTGGTTTTGGTTGAAAAAAGACTGACAAAAGACTGACAGAAATACTACGTGTGAACATAGCCTTAAAATGCTTGCATGTTTGATTGTATGATTGTATGTTCCATTAAAAAATATATCTAATGCATACAATAAAATGTACATTTCATATTTTACTACAGATCTTTAACATGATACTGAAATCAACAAAACTGCAAAATAAAGGGTTGTAAATGTGTAACTAAACTGTGTCTTTTTTTTATGTATAAATGTGAAACTGTGTAAAAAGTTAATACTTTTAGGTAAAATCTGAATTTAAAAAATAAATAAAAATAACCCACCAAAAGCATGCATAAATATGCCAGACATGAGCTCTTCTATTCATATTTACTAGGGAAAAATAAATTGCTGTAAGTAAAGGGAAATTAAAAACAAGCTGGACTGAAAGGACCAGTGCAACACATCATATGTCATCTGTGATGTAAGTTCTCTATACGGACAATATTAGAATTATTCTTTCATTTTACAAACACCCCCCGAAGGTTTTTTTGAAAAGCTCTACTTCATAAATCCCAAATCAATTATCTTTATAACAAGGTGAAACAGCGGCATCATTGTGTAAGAGTTATCTTGGTTTATTGGTCATAGATTCCAGGAGATTTGCTGCAAGTAGCATGAAAAATTCTGCTGCCTGACTTGTTAACTCTTTCCTTCCCTTTGATATATTGTGTTTGATCCCTGTGGCTGTAGTGTTTGCTGTTGTGAATGGGCTGATCTCTTTGTTACCCCCTTCTAGAGAGGATTCTAACATTTTGTACCTTGTGAGCCACATTCTGAGATGATGGTCTGAATAAACTGACGAGAGACATAGATATGGAGAAACAAGAAATTGTTCACACTTTGTGATTGGTATAAAATATTGTCAGCTTAAAGGCTAAGTTGTATCCTGTACATTTATTCATAATATCTCAAGGTTCCTGTGGCAAGCCACAAAGTTGAGAATCGCAAGCCCCAGATAGCTCTAAACTATGGTTAGGGACCACCGCAGTACCATGAAAAATGTGATAATCCTTAGGCTCTTTTTACATGACATTTTTGACGTCCATTTAAAGCTGTGACTGATGCCGGGGGTATCCAGAACCCATAGACTAATCTGGGTTCTATTTAATGGGTACATTGTGAGCTTGGACTTGATGGACCCCTTTAAACAGACTCTGTTGCACTGTTAGGCTATGTTTACACAATGTTTTTTCAACTCCGTTTAAAATTACTCCCGTCATTTTGAGTCTAAAATAACGGACGTCATTTAGCTGTCTGGCCTCCCCTTAGTGCAGGGACGGCTGTTTGTACATTATTCTAGTTTGGGGCTACTAATTGCCCTTTGGGTGTGGTTTAATTGAAAAGTCCATTTAATTTAATAGTAAAACAGAGAAAGAACGGTGACAAAAGAAAAACCGTGTGTGAACAACTAATAAAAACCGTACGCTATTTGCAAAAGATGTCCGAAAATAATGTTCATGTTCATTATTTTGACGTCCACAGTAAAAACGTCCGTTATTCAATACATTGTGTACATTGAACATCCATCTTTCCATTGACTTCAATGCATTGCACTGCAGTCAGTTTACTCGCTGCAATAACGGAGGTTTTTTAAAATAGCACAATCTGCCACCTTTTCTCTATTTTTGACGTTGTGTGAACATAGCCTATGGATGTGTTCACACAGTAAAAAACACACTGCAAATAGCACCTCTTAACCAGTATGAAATGGGCAGTGCTGATTAAGGCTTTTCCCACAATGTAAAAATAAGAGAAAAAGGCCGTTATTATTAATCATGATTATTAATATCGGAAGTTATTTGCCCTTATTTTCACATTGTAGGAATATAGCCTTAATAAGGATTTTTTTTTTAAATGTTTTTTTTAGCCTTCATACTATAAAAAGTGACACGTGACTTCTTTTAACTTGCTTAAAATAAGTGGGGTTCTTTTTGTTTTTTTCTGCGGTGCTTCCTATTGGAATCAGAGATAGTTTTAAAAGCAAAACCTTGTGGGTTTTGATACGGAACAATCCTTGTGGTTTTTACCCATGTGAATAATCTCTTAGGCATCTGTTTGAAAGCTCCATTGCCTATTGGCTACATTCACACGTAGTATATCCGTCAGTGAGGATAGCCTATAGGATATGTAACAGAAAGCTCATATCATATACATGCAATGTATGCTGTGACAGATGCTGTACATTGCCATCAGTCATCCATAGCATCAGTTTACTGCATACAGTTGTGAAGGATGCTGATGTGTGGACTAGGATTAAAGCCCCACTACCCTATTCCATACTGTATTCATTATGGTATACTGACATAGGCTATGCTCCCACAATATATTTTTACATTGTGGGAACATAGCCTTATACTGACCAGATGGGGCCAAAAGGCCATTCCTTTGGTTTCTCTTTGGACTGGTTAGCATGTCTGTGTGGAGTTTTCCTGGTGTATGTGCTAAACGCTGGTCACTAATGTGATGTGAATCAGGCCTAAGGGTAAGTGCAGATTTGCCGTGGATATTTGCTCTAAATTCTACACAGAAAATTTGCAACATTAAAGTACCAGCAAAACACACAGCTTCTCCCACAGGAAATTTTCCATATAGAAATTAAAGTAATGCACAGATTTTTCGTTAAGCAGTATGCCACTCTCTACCGCAAATTTTTTGCATTTTTATTGACGATTTTCCTTTTTTTCACTTCAATGGGAAAAACAAAATCCACAGTACAATCTCTACTAAAATCTACAAGCATCCCTATTGCTGCAGATTACCCACAGATCCACAGCAAAAGCTGCAGATGTAGATTGTAAATGAATATTGAATATTGTATATGAATATTTTTATTTGGTGTGGGCTTGAACATTTATACGGCAAACCCATACACAGTGCAGTTACTCATTGTGGTAAACTCCTGTAGCAGTATACTGTAGAAGGACCAATGGTGGCTGTAATGCATATAGGGGGACTCTGGAGAAACAAAATTGTTTTTAAATTAACTGATGAACATTATACAGATTTGTAATTTACGTCTCATAAGTAAAGGCTTGAGATTTTTAATAGAAGTAATTTCCAAAGCTATATATCTTTCTGACACAATCTTTTTTCTCCCGAGTAACCCCTTAAAGTACCTGACTGTATTTGAGATCCATGTCCTATGGATCCTGAAAAGTCCTATTGCCTTTACATTAATGTGGACTTTTGACAGGGAACCTTTCTGTCTTTATGCAAGAATAATTGTGTCTTTATTGTCGACTAAAGAAGAACATGAACATTTCTTAGTAGTGTAGGTCCGAGTATGCTAGAAATGGCTCAGAGAGTCTCTCCTATCTGCTTACTGCACCATTATTATAATATTTTCCTGGTGGAGGAGCTACAACAGTAATAACTTTCTATGTACTTCTAGAACGAGAAAGACATAGGGGGAGATTTATAAAACATGGTGTAAAGTAGAACTGGCTCAGTTGCCCCTAGCAACCAATCAGATTCAACCTTTCATTTTCCAAAGAGTCTGTGAGGAATGTGAAGTGGAATCTGATTGGTTGCTAGGGGCAACTGAGCCAGTTCTACTTTACACCAGTTTGATAAATCTCCCCCATAGTCTATATACACTGACCCATTGCTTATCAACACATTTAAAACTAACATTAGGGCTTAGTATGCATATTGTATATCATTGATATATGCATATCAAAGTGTCTAAGCCAAATAACTTTCTGGGTTGTCACCCTGATTTAAAATAAGAAATAGTGAAAACATATAATGGGGAGATTTATCAAAAGGTGTAAACTATAGACTGGTGTAAACTGCCCACAGCAACCAATCACAGCTCAGCTTGTAGCTCTGGTAAAATGAAAGCTGAGCTGTGATTGGTTGTTGTGGGCAGTTTACACCATTGTCTATTTTACACCCTTTGATAAATCTGGGCCTATTAGGACTATTAGAACTGAATGTATAAGATACTATACTCAATTACTGAGCTTCTTATGTTACACAAACCATTCTGGCATATCATAAATTATTTTTTGGTTTTAGATACAACTGCAGGTAAATCTATGGGATTATCTTTGCTGAGCTTTAACAATATATTATCTATGCAGCCTACCTATGTTGCCACTAGCGGCCGTTGTTTGCCCTTATTTTTACTTAGTGGGAACATAGACTAATGGGTTATATATCACTGGGCATGGTGGCGCAGGGTAGGCGTATATATTAAATACTCAGGCGCCTTTTCCAGCAACGTTCAGAGCAGGCCTGAGCCTACTGTATTAATAGCCGTCCACTCACTCACTGTATAAATAGCCTTTCGCTCACTCACTGTATTGCTAAGCGATGGGATGGACCTGGACACACATATTAGGGCCCTGCCCTGAGTGCCGCATGGATATTTCATTAAGTTTAACTCTGCTACAACTATGTAATTTTTTAGTTGGACAGAGATAGACATTTTCCCATTTTAGAGTACCTGTCACTTAAAAAAAATATATTTGACAGGTCTAAAGTTTTCATTGATCATGGGCTGGGTGTTTGGTCACTAGAACATGCTGGGAGAGAACACAGCTGAGCACTTCTCTTTCAATTCTCTGTGATCACAACTGAGGCTGTCCCATAGACTGACATAAGGAGTCACATGGTTCACAGCTTCAAGTAAACTTGGTCAGCGCTTGCTTCTCTAGGCTTGTTGGTTGGGGTCTAAGCAATCAGACCCAAACAGATCAGAGCGTTGCACATCTCTATGACATGTCAATCATTTCTCATAGTGGCAGTGCCCATTTAATTGCATAATATTTATTACATCTTTAATTTAGGAACAACCTGCATAATAAAATATCCAAAGCTACAGAATGCAGATGTTGTAAAGGTGCGTGTTCTGCTTCAATTCTTTGTAGCATCACTCTCCGCATTTCCTATTCTTTTAGGTAACACTGGCCCTTTAAATAGTTGAAAACAGTGGTTCTGCTTTATGGAGGAACAAGCATCTGTACTTAAAGAAAACATCTTTCCTCCTTTGTCTACAACTGGATGAAGGCAGTGTAGCTGTTTGATGTATGAAGGTTGTGTAAATTCCCCTTGACCGAAGCTGTCTTCTCTAAGGAAACTGATTCTAAAGCTTTGGAAGAATAAGTGGTGAAATCATGATGGCTTAGGGCAAAATAGAGATTAATGACTACAATGTCTGTCTGAGAAAGTGCCAGATTATGGTTAATATTCTTGATATGCATTCCAGCTTTTATCAAGTTGGATGCCGGTGAAATAGGCGCAGACACATACACCACTGACTTCTCTAGTAAACTCATAGAAGTTTCCATAACCTGGGAAAGGCAGAAGCTGCCACATGTACACAAAGCATGGGGTGAGAACGCTGATATTTTCTATTGTGTCACTGTATGTCATAAGCCAACATTATGCCAGAGTCTATTATACTTACTGATGTCTACACAGAGCCGAAACATGTATACACAGAAACTACCCAGTCTTGTTACCTAGGACCAAGTGTACATAACAGTAGCTGATCCTAAGGCCGGGTTATAGCTACATCTTTGCATCTGTATAACAGCCCCAAGCACTGGCCTGACTGAGGGTCACATGTGACCGGACCGGGCAACTATCCAACTGGATCATCAGAAACATGGCCGGTCCAAACTTCCTGCATTAAGCACAAATATGTGGACGTATTACACCCCTGCGAAACCAGCCTTACATTAGGAACTAGACCTAAAAGAACCTTAAAGGGGCTACCCAAGAAAAACATGGCCACTTTCTGCCAGAAACAGCACCTCTCCTGTCCTCAGTTTGGGTGTAGTTTTGAAGCACAGTACCATTAAAGTAAATAAGGTTGAATTGTAATACTGCACACAACCTGATGACAGATGGGTGGTGCTTTTCAAAAAAGAAGCAGTGTTTTTCTAATTCTGCATAACCCCTTTAACCCCTTAAAGTAAACCTGTCAGCAATAACAGGGGTGTAATACCTAGGTAGGGCCAGTTATTGGGATGCCACATATCCATTTTTTTTTTTTATCTCCATAGTCGTCTCCAATGGCAAGGTTGTTTTCTTATTATGTAAAGTAGGCTCAAATGCCCAGGGGACCAGCATAGCAAAAGCCCAGGTAAGTCAATCCAATGGGCTCTTTATTAGAGTTGATCGAACCTCAGAAAATCTCGAACATACCGAACAAAAATTACCATTTTTTCTTAGAAATGAGCAAACCTGTACAAAGGTTCACTCATCTCTAGTATTTTCAAAATGTCACTGTTTTGGGAAAATATGATGCATTTAAAAAGTTTTATTACTTTTTAGGGGGGGATAAAAAAAAATAAAAGGCAATTCTGCATTATTATTTTTTTACTTTTCGCATTATTCACCTTGTAGGTATTGCAATGTACTGTAGAAGTGATCACATAGGAGGACCAAAAGTGTAATTAAGTAAAAAGGTAAAAATTAAAAGTTTAAAAAAATATAATAAAAATACCCCATAATAAAATTTTAAAATAATAATATATAAATAGTTGGTATCATTTTGCAGAATTGTCTGGACTATTTAAAATCTGACAAGATGTAAATAAAATACCCATGAATTGCTGTTTTTAGTTAACTAACCTACCAAAATATAGATTAAACGGCAACCATAAAGTTATATGAACCTCAAAATTGTGTAAATAAAAACTACAGCTAACCACATATTGGCTATGTTCACACAATGTTTTTTTCAGCTCCGTTTAGAATGACCGTTATTTGAGTCTAAAATAACAGACGTTATTTAGCAGCCTGGCCCTCCCTTAGTGCAATGATGGCTGCTGGTACATTATACTAGTTTGGGGTTACTAATTGGACTTTGGGTGTGGCGTAATTGAGAAGTTCATTGAATTTAATAGTAAAAATGGAGAAAGAACGGTGAAAAACGAAAAAATGTGTGTGAACAACTAATAAAAAACGTCCGCTGTTTGCAAAAGATGTCCGAAAATAATGATCATGTTCATTATTTTGGCGTCCGCAGTAAAAACGTCCATTATTCAATACACTGTGTGCATTAGACATCTGTCTTTCCATTGACTTCAATGCATTGCCATTGCAGTCAGTTAAAAATCGGACGTTATTTTAAATATGAAAATCGGCCGCCTTTTCAATATTTTTGCCGTTGTGTAAACATAGCCAAAAAGTGAACCCCCACACAGCTCTGTAGATGGAAAAAATAAAAAGACAAAGCTATTTTTTAACCCCCAAGCATTTAAGGAATATTTAGTTAATTTTGTTTTCCCAGTAAAAAATCTTTTTTGCAGTAGTCATTTTTAAGTAGCCCACTGTGTGGTAAAATGAATTGTAGCTAGACTGTGTCGATAAACACAATTATAACAATACCAAATGTATATAATTTTTTTTGTGTTTTACTATATATATATATATATATATATATATATATATATATTCACCATTGAAAGGTAGGGAGGAATAAATACATGAGCAGCCTGTTTTTTTTTATAATTATTATATTTATTTCTGTTTTAGGTGTATGGTTTTTTTTTTCTGTGAGGCAGATATGATGAATCACTTTTATCCCATGCGTTGTGTGATGAGGGTTGACCTTAATTTTTGCACTTGGTATGTGTTTTTTTTTCTCTTTGTTCAAAAAATAAGGTTATATTTTATTATTAATTTTAATTTGAACATTTCTACAATAACATTTTTTTATACAGTTAAAAACCATCATAAGTTGTTTGTATCAGTCTTCATTTGTTTTTTACTCTACTTTTATTCTATCTATATTCAAATTTAAATCATCTTCTCGATACATTTTTTTTGGGGGGGGACAATGGTAAAGGGGTTTTCCAGCATGGTACAAGGCTCCTGGCGGGCTCATGGTGGTCCCTTCCTATGTCCAGCTTCACTTAAAGGGGTAGTGCGGCGTTTAACTTTTATTCACTAAATAACACACATTACAAAGTTATACAACTTGTGTGTTATTTAAGTGAATGGCCCCCTTCCCCATGTTCCCCCGCCCCGGAATTGTTGGTGTATTATACTTACGTGTTCGCTGTTGACCCCGGCCACCATCTTGTGTTGACAACGTCATCTTCGGGAGGCTGGCTGAACCGCCGCCCCTCCCCTCTGCCGCGTCATCAGCTGCTCAGCCCCGATTGGCTGGTTGGTTGGTTTGTTGATTGGTTTGTTTGTTTATTATTTCAGGCTTTTTGGCAGAATGTTGTAACAATAACAGAAAAATATTTTTTTAGTTTTCCTGTTTCATGACTTTTATTTAATAAAAATATTCTTTACATGAAAAAAAATCATCAGGCAGCACAATCAGAAGCCATGGTGCTAGTGTGAAAAGAGCCTAACTCCCAGCCACTGTGTCCCTAATAAAAATTATTAAACAGAAAAAAAACAGATGTATTCTGCATTGGGGGTGTTTATAGAAACATAGAGGATTGTCGGCAGAAGAAAACCACTGGGTCCATCTAGTCTGCCCTTTTAGTATTTCCTTTCTTATTATCTTAGGATAGATATATGTTTATCCCAGGCAGGTTTAAATTCTGTTATTGTAGATTTACCAACCACATCTGCTGGAAGTTTGTTCCAAGTATCTACTACTCTTTCAGTAAAATAATGTTTTCTCACATTGCTTCTGATCTTTCCCCCAGATAACCTCTCACTGTGTCCTCTTGTTCTTGAGCTCAGTTTTTTTTTTACTAAAGACACTTCCCTCCTGAACCTTATTCATGTCCCCCCTTTCCCTTCTTTCCTCCAGACTATACAGATTCAAATCCTTAAGTCTTTCCTGATATGTTTTATGCCTCACACCCTCCACCATTTTTTTAGCCCGTCTTTGGGCCCATTCTATTTTATTATTGTCCCTTTTTAGGTAAAGTCTCCAAAACTGGACACAGTATTCCAGATGCGGTCTCACGAGAGCACTATACAGTCTCCTTTTCCTACTGGTTATACTGGTTATACAGCCCAGCATGCTTGCACTGGTGACTCATTTTAAGGTTGTCAGAAATCATTACCCCTAAATCCTTCTCTTCTGAAGTCTTTTCTAACACAGTACTGCCGATGTGATACTCACATAGAGGATTCCTCCTCCCCAAGTGCATTATTTTACATTTGAAAACATTGAACTTCAATTTCCAATATTTGGACCACTTATCTAGCAAAGCTAAATCATTTTCCATATTACTGACACCTCCAGGAATATCAACCCTATTGCACACTTTTGTGTCATTAGAGATGAAGGAACCTCAAGCATGTTCAGGTTCATCTGAACCCGAGTGTGCAGTATTTGATTACCGGAGGCTGAAGAAGTTAGATGCAGCCATATGAGTCCAGGAAAACAGTCTATCCATGTTTTCCAGGCAGCCTTGAGGCTGCATCCAACTTCTTCTGCCACTGTTAATCAAAAGCTGCACACTTGGGTTCAGATGAAGCTGAGCATGCTCAAAGTACTTTATCTCTATCTGTTATATAATAATATCATGCTGTGATGTTATGTGTGGCTTTCTATAAGAATAAATGTAACCCTTCTTCAGTATTTGATCTCATTTACATTCACATATGATAAAACTCCAGCTAGCCCTGCTTTATATATATGCTGTATGTCAATAGATCAATAATCTCTCTGCCCCCCCCCCCCCCAAACTATGGATATTTTAAGTTATTTCTGTCAGGATGACACAACCCTACAATATTAACACTGACTGGCTCATGGCAGAGTTACTTGTTTTCTGTTTGTTTTCACAAACATCTGCAAAATTTTGTTTTTGGATTCATAGCCATGACATCATCTTGGAATTGTATTTGTTATTCCTGGATCTTCTCCCACCATGACTATGCCCATGCAAGCTATGATACAGAATAATGCAATATCAACTCATTTTCATCCATGATGAAGATTATATCTATTATGGAAGATGTGTAGCCCCCAGCACTCACAGTGTATGACTAGCGTGGTTACATATAGACACGCTATCTTCCCACTTTGGGAAAATATCGGGGAAGCCAGCTCTCTCATAACATAGACTGCCGCTCATAGTGATCATTATCATTACCTGCGTCTATTTAATGAGACGGTTGCCTTCCGATGATATTATTATGAGATGGTGACGTACCCACAAGCTGTAACAACCAATGACTTTCCCTGTGTGTGCTCTATGCACATGGTCGCTGACTGTACTCCATGATATCACCAGCTTGGGACAATGTCATTTATATAAACTCAGTTAGGCTGGGTTCATCAACTGTTAGGGTGGGTTCACATTGAGGAATCCGTGTAGAGAAGTTCCGGTGGATTCTGTTGCTCGTCCTTGCTCGCGACCGCGCACATCTATATCCGTCCCACAGACTCAATTCCATGGGCGAGCAAATTCTGCCGTCTGCCAAAAGAATTGACATGTCGAGCTATAGAATCCGCCGGAACTTCTCCATCTAGAATCCGCCGGATTCCTCAATGTGAACCCACCCTCAGACAGGACGGATGGAGGATGATGCATTCCCTTGTCTGGCCGGATTTTTGAAAAATGTCTTATTCCAATGTGATCAGTTGAAATGTCAGTGTCCTTCGGGCGCTCTGGGCAGAGATGTCTGATGTATGTGAAAGGGGCCTTAAAGGGGAGCACATAGAGCGAGTGGAGCTGGTCGTAGACCCAACAGATCATTAAAAAAAACATTCATCATCTGCTTTAATAGTGATTATTATTGTTAGCATTTCTGTATTTCGGTAGTCAAAAGTGAACAAGCGATTAGTAGCCAATCAATAAGGAATGACTTATTGGCTGACTGTGATTATACATAACCACATATGTAGTGCAAATGAGTTCCCTAATGAAATTGTTTTCATTGCTTCATATATCTGGGCAGATTTACAGCTTTCCAATATTGTAACATTGCAGATCAATTCTAGGACCACTTACGTGACACATGACTCATGTACAAGGCCCTTGTATAGACACAGACATTTCAGTACTTGCACTTCAGTTTCTAGCCAATAATATAATTCGAATATTGCATATAGAACAGAGTATCTATACAATATTGCATAGAGAACAGAGTATACACAGACATTTATTTATATGTACAATGCAGAGTGAAGGTGTCAGTGACTATTAAGGGGTCAATTTAAATGTGCAAAAACTATTTTATTATTATTATTATTATTTATTAACTTAGCTATGGAGGTACACGTATGGATTTCCAAGGATGAAAACATTTTAGCGTGTCCTTCAGTGTCTTTAACCCCTTAAGGACCGGACCTAAAATGGCCTTAAGGAGCGAGGCAATTTTTACGACTATGACCTGTGTCACTTTATTCCTTAATAACTTGGGAATGCTTTTACCTATCCGGCTGATTCTGAGATTGTTTTCTCGTGACATATGGTACTTCACATTTCTGGTAAAATGGAGTCGATACTTATAACGAATCTATGAAAAAAAACTAAATAACATGAAAAATTGCATTTTTCCAACTTTGAAACTTTTCTGCTTATACAGAAAATGGTTATGCCACATAAATTATATATTAAATAGCATTAGCAACATGTCTACTTTATGTTGGCGGCATTTATTAAACTATCTTTTTTGTAAAATTTCAAAATCAGATTTTTTTAGGGACCTGTTCAGGTTTAGGCTATGGAGTCTATGACATGTTCGGAGGCGTGTGCGCCCACATCAGACCGCCGGCGGGTGCCTGCTGCGGAATGTACAAAGGGTTATCCTTCGCCATTCCGCAGTGTGCACGTACCCTAAGGCTATGTTCACACTGCGTATGTTTCCGGCCGTAGTGTGAACCGCGAATATACGCACGTAGTTTTGAGGTTGATGTGTTCGCTTGAAAGTATACGATATACGCCCGCACAATGCACACTACGTATGAGCTTACGGCCAAATCATATATGGCGCCGTGAAAAATTAACAAGACCATTGTTTGAGGACGGAAATGTTGAAACTTCCATGCGGTCCCATACGGAGTACTTATTTCAGCCAAATTGAACTTGATTTTTCGATCCAAAAGGTTCTGTGTGGTTTACTGGGCGAAGATTTCCAAGTAAATGACCTGCCTCAGATCGCTTCGAAACAAGCTAGGGAAGCATAACTCTACTACGGGCGTATGTTCGCGGTTCTGGCATCTGGCCACATGTTGATTTTTCCCACGCCCGTAGTTTCAGCCGCACATGTACAGCGGCGGCCGGAATCATACGCAGTGTGAACATAGCCTAGATCTGTAGGTGTACCCTGAGGTACTCTCACAGAGTTTGTAGAATTTCACACCATATCGTCAGCTCTTATTGGGATGGTACTGGTGGAAAAGACGTGCCTGGGGGGGCAGCATACGCTACGCTACCCCCAGACACGTCACTGGCTGTTTCGGTGTCGGAGGCAATAATAGCGTATGCCTTCTCCACCGAAAACACCCTGGGGGCCATTTTTATACGGGAATTG
This sequence comes from Dendropsophus ebraccatus, assembly GCF_027789765.1. Taxonomy (NCBI): domain Eukaryota; kingdom Metazoa; phylum Chordata; class Amphibia; order Anura; family Hylidae; genus Dendropsophus; species Dendropsophus ebraccatus. The sequence goes on from NC_091459.1 coordinate 88,788,312, forward strand.
GTATATGGGGTATGTTAATGTGTAGTGGTGTAGTGTAAAACTTTATTTCGTGTAGTGTAGGGCTATGTTTACACTACGTATATGTCCGGCCGCATATTTTTCACGGCCGAACATATACGTGTAAAACTCCGGCCGGGATTTACGCAAGTTGCGGCCGGCTACGTATGGTCCGCGAACTTACGCCCGTAATGTACGTCCGCTTCCCGAGCGGCGTACGTAGCGATCTGACAGCAGTATTTTACTAGGATATCTTCGGCTAGCCCCGGATACCCCACAGAACCTTTTGGATCGGCAAATCAAAGTGTAAAAAAGAAGAAATCACCACTTACATGCGATGCTGATCAGCACTCAGCGGCAATAGAGTGCGGAAAAAAAAATAAAATCAGCCGCTAGGGGGCAGTAGGACACAAATTCCGGAAAAAGCCGAAGTTTGTCTACGCTGGAGCCGACGATTGCCAAAGGGGACCGACGAAAAAAGCCGAAGACGCCAACGAAGAAGAGGACGTGATCGGGACCTGGAAGACGCAATCGGGATGCTCGATCAGGTGAGTATGGGTCAATACCTGCTCTGGATACCTCAGCTACCTAGCTGAGGTGTCCACAGCAGGTATTTAACCCTTTCTTGGGGTACTTATATCGCCGTGATCGGGACGTGGCACTGTGGCCACCATTACTTTTAACAGGAATGGCGGTCGGTGCCGTTTTCGGTGCTTTCTGGGTCACCAGGTCACCGATGACCCGGAAAGCTGCAGATCGCCACTATTGGCTGATCTGAATTGATCAGCAATAAGCGGCGATCGTCGGCACGGGGGGGGTTACCCCCCCGTGCCGACAAGCTATGATGGCCTGATATACATTATAGCAGGCCATCCTCCCCGATTACACAGACAGCGATTAAGGAAACCGCGGGCGTAAATGTACGCCCGTTTGCGTTAAGGCACAGACTTCGGAGGCGTACATTTACGCCCGTGGTCGTTAAGGGGTTAATATCAGACTATAGACAAAAACATGTAATAAGACACTTGTAGATATGATATCTTTTAATGAGTAACAAAAAAAAAAAGGAATGATGTATTTCAAAGCAATGTAGGACTCTTCAACAGGCATGATATAACGAAGTGTGTGTGTGTGTGTGTGTGTAAGTGATTCTTCAGATGCTTTGTTTATTTATTGTATATCTCCCATCCTGTACGGTATAAGATTGCTGGAGTGTATATATAGTACAGTAGTAGTACAGTCAATGCACCACCATCTCCCATCCTGAACAGTACTGTATAAGACTGCTGGAGTGCATATAAATACAGCACAGTAGTAGTACAGTCAGTGCACCACCATCTCCCATATGTTACAGTGCTGGGATGGGGGGGGGGGTTCTCTATACAGTAAAGGATGAGTGAGGAGTTAGTGACTGCTGTACTATAATTGCTGGTTTTGTTTAATGTTTCTTGTGTGTAATGTACTGTACAGTATAGTGCTGTTCTGTAATGTCCTGTAAAGTATATAGTGATGTTCTGTAATGTACTGTAGAGATTAAACTGGCCACTTTTTAATGTAATAAATAAGTATTGAAGGTAATTTTTGGTCGTTTGGAACTAATTCAACACATTTACATGATTTCCTATGGAAATTAAGTTTGAGAACCGAGGTACCACTGTATTTAAAATTTTTAATCAAGTCCTACCTTGCCCCTCTTCCTTCCAGACTATACAGGTTTACCAATCACCTCCCTGAAGGAGTGTAATCTGACCCCCGGACTTTATAGCTGCCGGGTACAGCCCTCAGTCGCTGTGCCCATCAGTCTCCGGCAGGTAGCTATTAAAGAAAATCTATGTTTAATGCCTGTTCTTGGTGCCCAGTACCTAGGCATCAGGGCAGAACTGTAGTTTCATGTAGTCATGCTGCCTCCGCCCTCTTTCCAGCCACTCATAGTTGATTGGCAGCCTGAGCGATATAATGTAATGCAAAGCCCAACTCTCAGGCTTCTTATCAAGCTTTCATGCATTAGTGGCTGGGAAGAGCTTGGAGGCATTATGACTACATTCTGCTGTGGCTTTGCCCACATGCCTAGTTACCACTGCTCGGACCAAGCATTACACATGGATGTTTTAAAATTGCTGCCCTACAGGGGCCCCTTAGCTATAAGATACTGGGGCCAGATCACACTGCCTCATGGAGCTGATTGGTTCCCTTTAATTCTTTTTCTTCAGAAAATCCACCATTTTTGTAGCCCGTCTTTGGACCCATTTTATTTTATCAATATCTTTTTGTAGGTGATGTCTCCAGAACTGGACACAGTATTCCAGATGTGGTCTCACTAGAGCTCTATACCGCAGGATCACAATCTTCCTCTTTCTACTGGTGTATACCACTGGCCCAGCATACAATTAGCTTTCCTTACCGCCTGGTTGCTTTGGTGACTTATTGTAGGGATGTCAGAAATCACTACCCCTAAATCCTTCTCTTCTGAAGTCTTTGTCAACTTAGAACTACCAATATGATACTCGGATAGGGGATTCCTGCTTCTCAATTATTTTACTTTTGGAAACATTGAACTGCAGTTCAACCAGGATCAACACTTTTGACACATCATACGTTTTTTAAATTACATTAGCACTTTAACAGTTTATTTTACTCATGTCATGAATAGGAACAGCAGATGCTGCACTTGTCTTTCCAACAGGTTTCCTGTAGGCTATGTTCACAAAACGTCTTTTTTACATGAAAAACTCCCGTCTTTTCATAAAGATGGACATTATAAATGACCATGAACATAGCCATAGAAGGAAATAATGATGGGGTGATTGACCTATGAACAATTTGACATAGTTGCCCACCAGTGTTGTTGCAGTAATTAAATGTCTATGGATTTGGATGCAAGCAAGGCCACTTTGGCGTAAAGTTTCAACTGAGATGTTGATTCTTTTGGCCGTAGAGTTTGTGAACGGTTATGATTCTACACAACGTCTACGCAACATATTTTTTGGCCATTTGATGGCCATTGTTTTGGAAGGTATTTGCATTTCACAGACAAATTACTTCTGTTATTTCAATATAACGTCCAAAAAAACGTTGTGTGGTTGTGGCCATTCTCCGTACTGCACTGCAGAATATGTCAGCGCAATACAAATAGAAACTTGACTAGTGTGAGTGCCTGTTCTATAAAGCATAGAACATTATAAAGAAAAGGTTTTCTGTGTCGAAATAATAGGAGTCAAAGCTAGACTATTCGGTAAACCAGATTCAGAATTAGTGGAGCCCAGATCATGTAAGCACAGCGCTCACCACTCTATAAATCCTAAGAGCATTGACCAATGTCTGATTAATCAGCTGTCTCATATTTGATACAGATGATAAATTCTGAGAATTAGCACCCAGTTATCCCTGTCAGCAATCTTTACACTTAAGAACATTGCTGGAAGAAAAAGACCTATCCAGATGTAGGATTTGATACAGTCCATTATGACATGTCCACTGCTTATCTTCCCTCTGTCTCATTTTACAGCCATTTCCCAAACTGCCACTCGGCTCCTCCAAATATTCACTCGACGCCAAGAAATTCATTTGTTTCTTATGTTATTTGTTCTTTTATAAACCTTCTTGTAGCCGCTGTGTTTTTCTCTTGGAGACAGTCGGCCTCATTTACTGTATCTCATTAACAAGAATATGATGTTTGGTCCTGAGCTATGCAGGGCTTTGCCACAAACGGATTAGGTTTTCTTCCTTTACGGCCTGCTTTTCCTTCCCATAAGCAAGTCTGACAGAAATACTCCATGAGTCTGAGAAATACTGCCATAAGCTCAGCAGATTCTTCCTGTGTATTGGTTAATAGCTTAAGAGAGAACATAGTGGGGAAACAACATCTTTATAGACGTATGATGCTTATTATTCAACATACAAATTTGGTTTATTAATAGGGATTCTTGGTTTTACTTAAAGTGTTCTGGCTCTGAATGTATGGAGAGGCATTTATCAAAGTAGATGCAGCCTGAAATTAGAGTTTTATACAATCACAAACTCTTGGCCTCATACAAACTGCATAGAGACTACATTATGGCTCTGTACAAATCCTATTGGTGTTGCTTATTGCTTAGTTGTATGCATGGTTTTCCGATTTCAATGAACCCATGCCTGATGGCAAATATACTGGACGGTCCAATGAGGCAACAGAAGGGATGTCGGAAGCAAAAGATCCAGCTTTTGACATCCACCATCCCCATCCATTTCCATCAATGGCAGTGATGGTTTGCTAGTAATTTGTGAATTTAACCTGACTCATCTATGCAGTGTTCTCAGTGAGCAAGTTTTATATACAGATTGACTATCACTATATACTGTATGCAGGGCCGGATTAAAGGGAGGGCACCAGGGGCACGTGCCAAGGGGCCTCCACCACTAGGGGCCTCCACCAGCCTCAACCCGGAAGTGGTGTCTGAAAGCCAGTCCCACGTGCAAAAAGCATGTGGAAACCCTAACTGGACACAGCACTGGCCACACTGCATGCTGTCCAGGGAGGGAGGGAGGTGTAGGGTTAATCCTGTGTAAGCATCTCCCTCCCGGCAGGCTCAGACTCCCCCCTGGTGGGTCTTTGAATGGATTCTTCCTGTTAAGCTTCCGGGTGCTGGGACCTCAGCAAGGAAACCTGATCTCTCCAGCAGGGATGTGACATCATGGAGCCTGCTGGAGGATCTGTCACAGCGGCTGACAGGCTGAAGGAAGAGAGAAGAGCCAGAAGAGAAAAGACCTGTCATCTGCCCAGTTGAAGTGAGTATTAGGTTTTGTTTTGTATTGGCACATCAAAGCAGGGGTAAATACTATCGGGGCATATATCAGAGCAGGGGTATATACTATATTGGCAAATATCAGAGCAGGGGCCTATATATGATATACAGCCTGTGTGCAGTGTATGGTATATAGCCTGTGTGCAGCTTATGATATATAGCCTGTGTGCGGCATATGACATATAGCCTTTGTGCAGTGTATGATATATAGCCTGTGTGCTGCATATAACATGTAGACTGTGTGCAGTGTATGATATACAGCCTGTGTACAGTGTATGGTATATATAGCCTGTGTGCAGCCTATGACATATAGCCTGTGTGCAGTGTATGATATACAGCCTGTGTGCATGTAGCCTTTGTGCGGCTATATATGCCATGATCCTCAGGGTATATTCACATGTACCATATCCGCTATAGATTATACACAGCCTTTAAGTACTTTCTGGGTGCTCTTTACTGCTTCAGGTAGTTTATATGGTTGGGAACTGAAGATGGGACCTAGACTTGCAAGTCCAGGTTCTGCGTGCGATTTACAACTCCATATGCTGCTGTGGTGGCTAACACAGTGGGCAGGAGAGCACAGAAAGTACTTAAGTGCTGTGTTCTCGCATTGAATTAAGTGGGAACACACCGCGATACTCACCCCTCCCCCATCCTGTCTCTAGGGCCTGGCATCTTCCTCTGCACTGCAGCCTCTAGGGACCATCACATGCAGAACAGAGGAGGATGCTGATCCATACAGCCAGGAGTGAGGAGGGCTAGGTGCTAAGTCCCCTACAGCAATCAGCCACCTATATAGATTGCTCTATGGTATATTTGTGGGGGAAGAAAATGGGGGGCCCCCCAACAAAACTATTGCCCCGGGGCCTCCACCAACCTTAATCCGGCCCTGACTGTATGCAGTCTTCCACAGGGATATGGTGCATATGAGCTGTGTACACAGCAATGAAAGTATCTCAGCAGTAAAGTAGTAGCAGCTGTATGAGCAAGAAAGTATCAAGTGAAACATAAGCTCTCCATGAAGTACATAAGGTCTCTTCTCCAATTAGTATCAATTGAAATCCCTAAGGGATCTGAGAAAGTTCATTTGCACAATGAATTAGCAATTTTTTTGTGGTTTTACACCATTATTGTCCTTTTTGTTTTTACGAGAGCAGGGCTTTGTGTTAAGGGGTATGTACTATCATTTATGCAAAAATGTGGCGTACATTATAGCTGAAATCTATACCAGCTTGCAGTTGGCATAGATTTCACAGTGTGGTGCACAGTTCTGAATTACATGCTACGTGTTGCATTTGGTCTTACATTAGGTCTTACATGTCATTTACGTACACCATGTTTTCTTGAGCACAGAAGATTTACAGTGATATTACATGGGTGGCAGTATATACCTTTTAGGAGTAGGAGGAAAAAGCACAGTACATTGATGGTTAAAAACCCATATCCTCTGCTGTAGTCAATACATAAGAAGCATGAATATAAATGTGAATATAGGTTATTGTTAGGAGCCACGCTGCACGCCAGAGCGCACGCTCGTACTCCTAGAGACGCCGACAGCGCCCCTAGTTATGTGCAGGGCCGTTTACTAGGGGTGTGCCGACGGCGTCTCTAGCACCCGGTCTTCTATAATAGCACTGCCGCGCTTTACTGTTATGTAGGCGTGGCCGGGGTTTCACCGCCCCCGGCCGATCAACATAAGGCCCCATTCCCACTGAGCAAAACTAGCGGAATTCGGCGGCGGCATTGTCTGCTGCGGAATGCCGTTAGCCTCCCGCTCATAATGGGAGTCTATGGGAGGCACGCGCTCCTGCCCTGTCCGCGCTGAAGAATGAACATGTTTTGCTCAGTGGGAACCTAAGGTGGCCTAAGGTGGATATCATTTACTAATAATTTACTGATTGGGATTGCCAGCTGACACTACCAGTCAGCTGTCAGTATTGGGACTCCGGGTTACATAAATATCCTCCCCTGACACCTATTCCTTGCCTGTGACTGTGCCTAGCTCGCTAGTGCATCTTGATCAAGTGTTTTCCCTGCTTTGTATTTCTGGTAACTTGACTTCTGGCTCCTGACTGTTCGACTACCGCTTGGGCACTATTTTGTACTGCACCGCTCGACTGTTACTGACTTCTGGATTTCTGACCTTGCTCTCATTGTGTTTGTCTTGTTTCATTTAGTATTGCATTTTAGTAGATTAGGGATTGCCATCTAGTTGTCCGTTTGCCGTCTAGGGCATCTGAGGCAAGTAGGTAGGGACAATGGGGCGGGTGCCAACTTCAGGGCTCACCTGTCCTTGTGTCTCCCTGTCCCTATCCTACCAGTTATGTTCACACAACTTCTTTTTTTGGCTGTCTTTTGCTGCCACAATAATGGCCGTCCAAAAATATGGCCAAAAAAAAAGACATTGGGAGAGATTTATTAAACATGGTGTAAAGTGAAACTGGCTCAGTTGCCCCTAATAACCAATCAGATTCCACCTTTCATTTTTCAAAGAGTCTGTGAGGAATGAAAAGTGGAATCTGATTGGTTGCTAGGGGCAACTGAGACAGTTTCACTTTACACCATGTTTGATAAATCTCCCCCATTGTGAGAACATAGCCTCACTTCCTCAACTTCCTGCTTTGATGGTTATGCAATGTAGAGCCTGACAGAGCCTAGTCTAATTCCTATTTTAAAAAATCAACAGTATAACGGTAACATATAACAACAATTGCTAAAACAGCCAGTTAGATTAGAAACATATGACCTATCATATATATGTTCTATGCAATCATTTTTCATACCTTTTTGCATTAAATATTTTTAAATACAACAAGGATAAGGGATGCAGTCCTGGAACTTGTGAGCCAGAATGAAATACAGCAAAAGCATATAGAAACAATAGGATATATATTAGCTCTATGGATGCAACCAAATCTAAATGACACACAATAGAAGGTAAGGTGGAGCAGTGCAACGCTGTAAACACAAGGGCACCATGGGTGAACCATGAAAAAGTAAACAGGAAGAAAAAAGAGGGAAAAAAAGTTGGAAAAGGAGCGGCCTACATAAGAAATCATAAGGACAAAGTTAGGGAATAATCCATATCCGTGGATCCTGCAAATGCTCTTTGTGCCTTTTTTATACCTTTCAGCTTTTTAACATCCAGTACTGCCTGGTATATAGTGACTCCAATATGAGACGGCTAAGACAGAAATCCTTGTTCGCAGTTCAGTGGAATGTTTACTAGCATTTGTTAAGCATGCAGAAATCCTTTATTAGGAAGAAAAACACAAAGTTGTCTTGTTTCCACTAGTTACTGGTGTTTTAGGAAAATATCTACTTTGTGTCATGAATAAAGTTGCTGTGACAGGATCTCCAGTTTATCTCAGTAAAGCAACCCTATTGTTCAGATTATTTGCAGCTACAAATTGAGTAAAATCACGTTACAAATCAATACAGCCATTCCTAACATACCAAGCAGTGGTTCTCCACACACCCGCTCAGTGTGAAAGAGGTGGCTGACCAAATGGTAAATCAAAAGGCTTTACTGTTCTGTGCTTTGCACAACATTGGCACTGTATGCTTAGTGGTTACAGTTCACATTAAAGGGGTTATCCAGGATGAGAAAAACATGACAGCTTTTTTTCCCTCAAAACAGCACCACTCTTGTTCTTCGTTTGTTTGTGGTACTGCAGCTTAGGGCCCTATTACACAGCCTGATATTAAGGAGGAAGCGAGCGGGGAGCTGCAGGAGAGGCTGCCCGGACAATCTTCAGATAATACGGGGGGGGGCATAGAAGAGAGCGGCGGTCTTCTGCCGCCGATCCTTTTACATGGAGTGACGAGCAGCAGACTGTCGCTATCGTGACCAGGATTTTAGAAGAAGACAACGATCAGCTGACATTGTGCATGTCGGATGATTCGTTGCCTTTCAACATGAGTTATTACACTAAACTATTAGCATCTGGAACGGACGGTTTTATCTCTAATCTAGCAATTGGTGGATAGTTTAGCAGTCGAACCCCCACTATCACCTAGGAGATAACTTTCAATTGTGGGATAAGCCCTTTAAAAAATCTCATTTGCTTGATCATTGGTTGGCGTCCCATATATACTAGTATACAGCATCTGTGCATTTATAACAATAATTCCTTTATTTATATAGCACCAACTTTTTCTGCTGTACTTTACATAGCTTCTCATTGCTCACATCGGTCCTAGTCCCCATTGGGGCTCACACTCTAGATTCCAAATCCACCCATCTCTATGTTTTGATTGAAAAACAAAGTCAGAGGTATATAGATAGATCATATTTTTTATACTTACATTTGAGTTAATTTATTTAGCAACAAGAGTACACAAGATACATTGATAAATGTATAATAGTATGACAAAAATAATCAGATCATAAAGAAATAACAATATGTGTCTGAACATAATAGACTAATAATATATCATTTTTCTATTTATAAGGGACCAACTTATTCCACAGGGCTTTGTATAGCTTGTCATCACTCATATCACCTGTACCCATGAGGGCTCGCAATCTGGATTCCAAATTCACCCATCGGTAGGTTTTTGGAGTGTACCCAGGAACTTGGCACATAAACATAGCATAAAAGTCCATACAAAACATCACATAAAACATAAGAGGAAAACACAGGGAGCCGTTAACAGATACAAATAAGGATTTCTGGTCCTATTGGGTGGAGTTTTGCAGGTACTGAAGCCAGGGTAACCAATGTTATTGGACAAAGACAGCCTTCTCGTGGGTGTATACAGTAAAGCCCCTTTCACACATTACTTTTAAACTGTCTGCAATTACAGATCAGTATAGTACCCATTAATTTGAATGGACCCTTTTACACACCTCTAGTTGCTCTGGGTCAGTAAAAGGGTCATGATCAATCAATGGATCCACATGCAAATGTGCACAGGGGCAGATACACACCCTTACCCTGTCCGTAGTTGCAGGTCTGCAATTATGAACAGGGTGACTGATGTGTGAATAGGGCCTAAGAGGCAAAAGTCATGGGAGTCTCCATGAACGGGAAGGAAAGGAGGTGTATCCAGCTTCCAACTGTGCCTAATGAAAGATAGAGCTGCAATAATAATGTGACTACTGATTTAAATGTAACAAGGATAGTAAACATAAAGAGAAAGAGATCATTGATATTCCATGTAATACATTAGATCTTGTATTCCTTTAAGTGTCAGGTTTATTTAGTTGGGTTCATGTAGCTGTTTATGTTTTGTTTCTATTTTGCTTTTAAAAACTCTAAACAAGTTGCCAAGTTTCCAAACTTCTTATCAGATTTCCAAATATGGAATCTTATATAATCTTGATTTGCATTTAGCATTTGTAAGCCAAAGCCCTGACCAGTCTTTCCTTGACATTTTCCATGTTTTCCAATTTTTGGCCTACTGCTTTCCCCTCCCTATATCTGTCCCTATGTGTCCCATTTTATGGTGTGGGCTTTTTACAACTCTTTCCTACCTATTTATGGTCTGTGTTACATACTGTAGTGTTTTATTAAAGGGATTTTGCCTCCATGGACACTTATACACAAGACAGGTGATAAGCGACTGATCAAGTGGATTTGACTGCTTGGAAATACAATAATTTTGAGAACACAACATTTCAGATGGTCGCTTCATCTTCATTCTATGAGAACTCTGACAATATTTCAGTAACATATTCGACTATCTTCAGCATGGCCATAGACAGTTGGAGCAATGGAGCAATGGTCAGGTATGCGCATTGCTGCTGCTTTCAGACAGGAGCTTCAAGAGTCCTATTCTTTAGATCATAGGGGGGTCCCAATAGTTGGACCCCCTGTGATCAGACACTTATCCCTATTCTAAGCACAATGTCCATAGTGGCAAAACCCTTTAGCTGCCCATGAATATTTGATCGAGCATGTCATTGCAAAGATGTAGAATGTAAAACTTGAATACACTGCACTGGTGTCACACTAGAGGGGTTTTCCTAGAAAAGACATTTGTAAAAATTCAGATGGGAATGAGATTAGAGGGGCAGTGTCAAGGTTGTACCTGCTAGGCTTTACAATGATCTGTTTTTTCCTATAGAACGTGAACAGAAGCCCTCCCACTATAGCGATTCTTTATGCAATGTAACCAAAAAGAAGATGCACAGCATGGTTTCAATATAGATTTAGTATAGAGTCAGTAGCAGAACTGCTCTTCTGAATAGGTGGCTGGTCAATAACAGCCTATAGCAAGACACATAATATCAAATGACACAGATATAATTGAGAGTAAAAAGAAAAATCCAAAAAAATGGTATCATTACCAGCGCTGTCACTGCCAGAAAATCCAATTCACCAGGCGAATGAAGAAAAACTTGTTTATTTGGTTGCACAACGTTAACATGTTTCGGGAGAGTATCCTCCCTTCCTCAGAACCAAAGATGCGCCTGTGCCTCTTTTTGTCTTTATTTACAGATATAATTGGGATGTACACTGCGGTTCAGAAACAAATGGTACAGCACAGGACCAAGCATGAGACAGAGAAGAAGTCTGAATCTGAGGTTAAAGATGGGAGTATAGAGAAATTCCTAACTTTCATGCACTGCAGGAAGATAGTATGAACAAGATAGATTTGATATATATATATATATATATATATATATATATATATATATATACAGTGGTACCTTGGTTTAAGGCCCCGTTCCCACTGAGCAAAGGCAGCGGAATTTCGCGACGGAATTGTCCGCTGCGGAATGCCATAAGCCTCCCGCTCATAATGGGAGTCTATGGGAGGCGCGCGCTCCTGCTCTGTACGCGCTGAAGAATGAACATGTTCATTCTTCAGCGCGTACAGAGAAAGAGCGCGCGCCTCCTATAGACTCCCATTATGAGCGGGAGGCTAACGGCATTGCGCGGCGGACAATTCCGTTGCGGAATTCCGCAACGGAAGCCCAGCTAGGGAGACAGTTTCCACAAATTAACTATGATCTGCACAGTCATTTTGCTTATTGCAGAAATCTCCATTTTAGCAACATTATAAATATATTTTGTACTAATTTATTAGTATATTAAGCTTGGGAGATGGCTGAAAGCTAGCCCTAGCATTATTTTCAACTTTTAAATAGACTTTCACCGCAGATAGTGAGACCCAGGCACCCTCTTGCTCAGTCTGGTAAGGCCCAGGCATTGCCTTGGTCTGTTGGGTGAGGCTTCAGTAGAAAAAGTACAGCACTGTACATCATCACCTTCCAAATCTTGGCAGATCCACTTCAGGCTGGGTAAGCCCTTGTGTTTCCCATCCTCTCCATTCCTGCTATACCGTGCCTGCATTCACACTCAGCTATACACACTGCGGCTGCTATAATGTGCCTGCACTTAACACTCAGCTTTGACACACTACTACTATAATGTGCCTGCACTTACACTCAGCTATACACACTGCTGTATAGAAAAGTTTCTGTCACTGTCCTCCTGCACAACTCTGTGATTGTTTGTTTGCAAATGGCTATAGCTTGATAAATACGTCCTTCATGGTGAATGTCATTTTGTACAATGCAACTGCACATAAAAATGTAAAATGTATAATATATATATTACCTATATACAACAATGGCTATCTGGAGCAGAGAACTGTCAATCATGTATACCTGGCAAGATCTAATGCTGATAAAGTAAATGTTAAAAAATGTTTTGGGAAATCTATTGCACACAATACTGAGATTTAATAGCCCTATAGCACTAATATCATTATTTATACATGTGACCAAATGTGACCTTATGGTGTTTTTCATGCCTAAGAGAAGGCAGTGAAAGGATTGCTATGCTTTCTAATGACTGTGACGCAGGGTGGATCATTCACCTAGTAATTACACATTGGGTTCACCTGCACATACAGTATGCAGACAGGACTGCTGACGTATAACTGGATAATGGTGGATTCAGTCTAACATCAGAAGTGTCAGACAATAAGGACTGTTAAAGATAATATTGGTACATCTGATGACCTGTAATGGATGTAGTCATTGACTGACATTAGTTTCACTGCAGGGGGGAGAGGTAACTCTAAAGTCTGCTCCTTCTGAATAATTATGGATCCCAGGACACACCTTAAGGATCCAGTAGGGGAGGAGGGTTGAGAATAGGGATTACAAATGGAAAAGGACCTTTCTTTTGTATTTACACTAATTTCAATAATCTGACCAGATATTCCAGGAATAAAGTTAAAATAGAGTCCGTCTCAGCAAATGTCAGAAAAATCATTAAGTGCAATAGCATCTGAGAAGCAGAGAAGATGCAGCAGTTTTATAGGCATGTTACTCACCACACCTGGATCCCTCTGCATACCCACTAGAGAAGTGAGCATAGACTGAGCATGTGTGTTCACTTAAAACATATGGTTATTTGTGGATTTTGCTCAGTCTTTTGGTCAGTATTTTTTCAACCAAAACAAGGAGTGAGTTAGAAACACAGAAAGGCTCTGTTCACACAACGTAAAAAATAGAGAAAAGGCGGACGATTTTGAAATTTAAAATAACGTCCGTTATTGCCGCGATTTAACTGACTGCTATGGCAATGCATTGAAGTCAATCGGAAGAAGGACGTCCAAAGCACACAATGTATTGAATAAAGGAAGTTTTTACTGCGGACGTCAAAATATGAACATGATCATTATTTTTGGACGTCTTTTGCAAACAGTGGACATTTTTTATTATTTGTTCACACATTTTTTCTTTTCTCACCGTTCTTTCTCCATTTTTACTATTAAATTCAATGGACTTTTCAATTCAGCCACACCCAAAGGCCAATTAGTAACCCCAAACTAGAATAGTGTGCAAACACCCGTCATTGCACTAAGGGGAGGCCAGACAGCTAAATGACGGATATTTTAGACTCAAAATGACGGACGTCATTTTTAAACGGAGCTGAAAAAACGTTGTGTGAACATACCCAAACTGTGCAAATCCTTCCTTTATAATTTTGCCCTGTCAGTTTCACCCCTAATTTTGGTTGAAAAAAAGATTGATCAAAATACATAACCTAAATATGTGTAAATACAAAAACTATTCAGAATTTGGGATGGATTTAGCTCTAAATGCTACTTTTCATGAGACAGACACTTTAACATCTGTTTGGGCTCTCTTGTGCTGGAGCATATAGAAGAGATTTGAATGATTCAAAGCTTCATCCTTTACATGTAGGTTATTTCCCATATATCACTACTGTTTTAGGCTGAGTTACTGTATTACTCTTCCGTTATGGTCTCCTACAGTGTTAATGGGGAACCACATTGAGATATCTAATAGGTCAACAATTATTTGCTGTAAGTTGACATAGCGCAGGTTTGACTAGAGAAACTATGATAATGTGTGACATATAATGGACTCTGTTGCTGAAATGGCAACTTTGTAAATGGGTATTCTCATTTCACAGCTATCCCTATTCACAGATAATCCCTTTCTCCTACATCTGGTGGCTATTATTACCAATGCAGCAATACACATCATCATTTTATGTCTAATAAAACTGTACGCAGCATATTCTATTTTGTCTGAAATTCTATGTGTGTTCTTCTTATGATCCATATTCATGTCTGCATTTCAGCCATGGGACCTAAAAGCAAATGCTCCTGAATGAACTCTGACACATAATGGAGCTTAAAGGAGCAGTCACATCTTATAGTATTATGCATATCACTATTATATGCCAGAACATTATGGTCAGTGGCGGTCTGACCTCTGGGACCTCTGCCACTCACTAGGATGAAGGGACCAAGGTCTCATCCACTTATTTCCTGCACCTGCTATGGAGGGAACTGGAACATGTCTCCATAGAACTGAATATGCAGCCTTGTAGCTTCCTGTTCAGCATTTGACCATGGGTGTCCTCATACAGGGAAATATGGAGAAGGGACAGTAGAACATAACCAGCAATATGGCTCCTTCCATACCAACCATTTTGCACTTTTTATGCACCTTGCAAGTGTTATGAGTGGTGTTATTATTTAAAGATATCATAGTCCATTGAGCTGTGTAGTGTTGTACAAATGCCATCAAATTATCAATTAATATCGCAAAGACAAACTGTTCTAATCACTAACGAGAACTATAGAAGTATATTCTACAGATGTAGCAGAGCTCAGTTTGGTTTTTAGCTGGTTTATGTGCTTTGTGATAATACCCTTGTACATGAAGTCCTATAGGAAACACAGGTATAAACACCATGGGGGAGATTTATCAAACATGGAGTGAAGTGAAACTGGCTCAGTTGCCCCTAGCAACCAATCAGATTCCACCTTTCATTTTCCAAAGAGTTTGTAAGGAATGAAAAGTGGAATCTGATTGGTTGCTAGGGGCAACTGAGTCAGTTTCACTTTACACCATGCTTGATAAATCTCCCCCCATGTCTTCATTATCAGATCTTACAGATTCAAGTTCACACAACGTATATTTTCAATCAATCACAGCAACATCGGCCGTGATTAATTAAAAATAAACATTGTATTGAAGTCTATGACATCCAAGCCAGAGTGTAAACATTCTGTATACACTCTGTATACACTCCGGCCAGGATTCCTTGCGGCTGCACAAAACTGACTGTGCAGACAATGTAAAGTGCGGCTCCGTGTCACAGAACGGCCGGTGTCATACAGACATGTTCACACCACGTTTTTACAGCTCCATTTAAAATGATGCCCATTATTTTGTGTCTAAAATAACGGACGTCATTTAGCTGTCTGGCGTCCCCTTAGTACAATGACGTCTGTTGGTACATTATTCTAGTTTAGGTGGACTAATTGCTCTTTGGGTGTGTCTTAATTGAAAAGTTCAATTAGGTAAACAACTAAAAAATGTGAACAACTAAAAATAACGTCCGCTGTTTACAAAAGACGTCTAAAAATAACTGTCATGATCATTATTTTGACGTCCGCGCAGACATTGTCTATTATTTAATACGTTGTGTGCATTAGACATCTGTCATTCCATTGACTTTAATGCATTGCATTGAAGCCAACTAAATCCCAGCAAAAATGTATGCTTTTTAAATAGCAAAAGCGGACGTCTTTTTTTTTGACGTTGTGTGAACATAACATAGAGTGGAAAACAATGGCCATTCTTTTCAAAAATAGTATGTTGTGTGAACATTAGCCCTATAATGGAATAACAACAATATGACTTTCCCCAAACCTGGCCATTTATTGTTATTTGTGGATCCATCCACCTATTAAAAGTACAGACCCCAGCCATACAAAGCTTGTTAAAATACGTATAGTTAGCATGATTGTCCTAGATATATATATATATATATATATATATATATATATATATATATATATATATATATATATACATATAGTTAGCAGCATTATTTCTATAGAGAATTACTTGATGTTGCATATCCAGGTGCAAAGTTATTCCTTACAGTGTTTCCATATATTTTAATGAGTATGTAAAACAAGGCTACAGCAGCTCTGATGGGGGCTACTCTCCCATCCACAGACAGGAGAATGGAGAAGTACATTTAGAGGGATAGACTTAATGCTCCACTATTTCTGTTGGATTTATGTGAGAACCTCAGTGCACATGAGGCCAGGTAAAGTATACAAGCAGTGTAATGTGTGAAGTGGACACTACATAAGAAGGGGGATCTTCAAAGAGCTTGTGTGCCTGGCAGAGCTGAGTGGATGTGCCTATTAATGTAATATCCATCATGCAGATACACATCGTCTGCTTTAAAGTGATATTGTGGGAATCAATTAGGTATGCAGATTACATTTCACAAATGTCCAAATGTTAAACTTCTGGCTGCTGTGCAGCTCCCAGTATTATGTTTCCCTATAGTGGGGTCAGGCTTTACAATATAATTAATGTGGGTTGTAGACCACTCTGAGCAGATCGAGCAGAGAACCCTGAAGAAGGGATAAGACCCTGAGCATCTCCTGAGCACATGACAAACTACAGGTAATATGTCAGCTTTGGTTTCCAGGACCTATCCCTGCTCCTGTCCTGAGTCAGTGGCAGCAATTCATCATCATATAGGGGCGCCAGAGACCAGGACCCCTGTACTGCAGCATTACATATTACATAGGTGGTATTATCACCGTATTGTATCTATTTCTATTGATATTCTGCCTATAGAAGTTCTGTGTGTGTGTGTATATATATATATATATATATATATAAAATTACTTTATATATTCTTTGTATTTATATCTATGTCTGTTTGAAAAACACTCATCATATATTGTGAGGCATTGCTATCACAATCTGGAATGACATTTTAATTTATTCGTTAATTAAATGTTTGATGATGATGATGATGATGATGATGATCCTCAGCCTGGCGTCTACTGTAATGGCAATAACAATATTTTACAATAATTGCTATAATTATTACAGTCTTTTATGATTATTTATTACTACTAACAACTGTAATAATAAGAATAGTGATTATAATACATATATGCCATATACAATTATTATTATTAGTAGTAGTAGTATTATTAGTATTATTATTATTATTAT
>NC_091459.1:88810585-88899276 GCF_027789765.1 Dendropsophus ebraccatus
CCTTCTATCCAGAGAGACAGCCTTTACAACCTTCCTGGCGTCATCTCCTGCTGGGGATCCTCCATCCACTGCTTCTATTTAGCCTCAATGCCACTATAAATTCCTTTCAACAAATGCTATGTGAAAAACCACCCACTCCTATACTGAGGGGAAACACTCACACTATGGCTCCCTGTACCTTCCCCATCACAATACACAAGCCAAAGGGGAAAAGTGATGAAAGAATAAACAAAGTACAAAAAAACATTAAAGTAAAAAGCAAAATCTAATATATATATATATATATATATATATATACACACACACACACACACACACACACACACACACACACACAGTGAAAGGGTTAATGTATGGTAAACCGAGCTGCTCTCCCCCATTAGGAAGCAATGTGCCGTGTGATGTGCCGCACTGATAGCCGCACTGATAGCCGCGGATAGTGAGCAGCACTGTGCAGGATGGGAAGAGAAAGTACAGGGAGCCTGGACCAATCAGAGCAGCGCCCTGAGGACGGGACACGCCCCCCGCCGGCCAATAGCAGCCACAGGCTCCTGATGCAGCCCGGCTTGAAAGAACTAATAAATACTCCCAAGGAGGTTTCCTTCCACTCGGTACCATCCACACCAAGGAGCTGTGTGAGTGTCCACAGGAGGAGTCCATCCACACTGAGAGCCCACTCACACCACAGTGTACACCACGACTGGAGGCTGGGGGCACTGGGACACTTACCCCACAATGACAAGCCTGGCTGGAGCTGTGCCCAGAATGATGAGACCAGCTCCGGGACAGAACTACCCCAGGAGTGGATTCCCACTAGAAGGTACAGAACTGACCAAACCCTGCGACCTCCTATTATACTCTATCCACTCCATATGGCGGGGACAGTCAGGATTAACATTACACAAGTGCAGCACTGGAGCACTGTGTATGGAATAGAAGTAATCGATAGGTGTTATAGATCTCTAGCAAAGCAAAATGAGCAAAGAAAATCTGTTCCTCAATGTATAGAGCTGTGTCTCCTATTACTACTTATAGTACATGCTATTATCTATGTTATTATTACCTATAATACATGTCATCTACTATGTTATTATTATTACCTATAGTACATGCTATTATCTATGTTATTATTACCTATAGTACATGTCATCTACTATGTTGTTATTACTTATAGTACATGCTATTATCTATGTTATTATTACCTATAGTACATGTCATCTACTATGTTGTTATTATTACTTATAGTACATGCTATTATCTATGTTATTATTACCTATAGTACATGTCATCTACTATGTTGTTATTACTTATAGTACATGTCATCTACTATGTTATTATTACCTATAGTACATGCTATTGTCTATGTTATTATTACCTATAGTACATGTCATCTACTATGTTATTATTACCTATAATACATGTCATCTACTATGTTGTTATTATTACCTATAGTACATGTTATTATCTATGTTATTATTACCTATAGTACATGTCATCTACTATGTTATTATTACCTATAGTACATGTCATCTACTATGTTATTATTACCTATAGTACATGTCATCTACTATGTTATTATTACTTATAGTACATGTCATCTACTATGTTATTATTACTTATAGTACATGTCATCTACTATGTTATTATTACTTATAGTACATGTCATCTACTATGTTGTTATTACTTATAGTACATGTCATCTACTATGTTATTACCACCTATAGCACATATTATTTTCTATGTATTTACTACCTATAGTACATGTCAGTTATTACCACCTATAGTACATATCATTTTCTATGTATTTTATCCTCACCTCTCCTATCGAAATAATATTGTGACTATATGTTTCATTATGTCTAGATAATTATCTACGTATCTACCTATAGATCTGTCCTATGTCATAAAGCTTGTGATCCAGTTATTTTATCTATTTTGGTCTATTCAGTGTATTATAATGTATGTATTTAATGTAATTATATTTATAAATAATATATATGAGTATATATATATATATATATATATATATATATATATATTAAAATGTATTTATAACTGGATCAAATAATTAGGTAGCTAATTGTCATTTTTAAACTTTGCTGAAGTTTTGTGTTTATATATCAAAGTGTTATAAAGTTAATTAATTAATATCTGTTATGGTGCGTTTACATAGGCAGATTTATCTGACAGATTTTTGAAGCCAAAGCCAGGAACAGACCATAAACAGGGAACGGGTCATAAAGGAAAGACTGAGATTTCTCCTCTTTTCAAATCCATTCCTGGCTTTGGTTTCCAAAATCTGTCAGATAAATCTGTCTGTGTAAACGCACCATTAGCAACACTAATTATTTATAATGTAATAATGTATGTACTTCTCAATTGTTTATCAGTATAGTTATGTAATCTATCTATATATTTATATGTATTACCTATATACAGACACACACACACACACATATATATATATATTTTTTTAATAAATAAATAAATATCTATCTATATGGATATTAGATAGCTAATGTCATGACCTGATAGTTTATCTAAGTATCTGTATATTTACCATGTAATTATCAGGATGACTGTAGTGGGCTCCTGCAGGATAGGACCATTTCCCAGTCCCTGGGGTGTCCCATTTCTGTACATTGTGGATTAGGGTTATGATTATTTTATGAAAGCGCAGAACTCTGTCTACAGTCTCATCCTGGGCACCAGCACTTCTGCCTGTCACTCATCTCCCCCACAACTCCTCTCCACATGATGACTCAATGATCTATAGATCAACATATTAACCAATAATCGCTCCAGCCGGATGTTATTCATTACACTGCATTTTGTGCAGCCCAACTCTATCTATCTATCTATCTATCTATCTATCTATCTATCTATCTATCTATCTCCTATCTATCTTCTATCTCCTATCTATCTATCTATCTATCTATCTATCTATCTATCTATCTATCTATCTATCTATCTCCTATCTATCTATCTCCTATCTACTATCTATCTATCTATCTATCTATCTATCTATCTATCTATCTATCTCCTATCTATCTATCTATCTATCTATCTATCTATCTATCTATCTATCTATCTACTGTATCTATCTATCTATCTATCTATCTATCTATCTATCTATCTATCTATCTATCTCCTATCTATCTATCTATCTATCTATCTATCATCTATCTATCTATCTATCTATCTATCTATCTATCTATCTCCTATCTATCTATCTCCTATCTATCTATCTATCTATCTATCTATCTATCTATCTAAAGTAATATCTTCCACAGTAATACATCAGTAATCATACTTCTTTGTACTTGTGTTATACATATTTAGTGTCTGTGTTATGTAAATGTAGATGGATGTTAGGATTGTAAATGTAAATACAGAACATTCCATTAACTCTTTATCTGGTATCTTTTAACGTACAGTGTCCACTCCTCTAGGCCAAGGCAGAGTGAACCAGCTGGGTGGAGTGTTCATCAATGGCAGACCCCTGCCCAACCACATCAGGCATAAGATAGTGGAGATGGCCCACCATGGCATCCGCCCCTGTGTCATCTCCCGCCAGCTCCGGGTGTCCCATGGCTGTGTCTCCAAGATCCTGTGCAGGTACCAGGAGACCGGCTCCATCCGGCCAGGGGCCATCGGGGGCAGCAAACCCAAGGTGAGAAGCCAGCTCTAACCCCCCCCCCCCCCCCCCCCCCCCAACTGTATATAATGCCTGACAGGTCTGCTTCACTATAATACATGGAGGAAGTGCTAAAGGACCCAGATCATGCTCACCTGCTCCATTCATGGCTACAGCAGCTACAGTAGCTATTGGTATTCATTGCTGAAAAAAGAGACACGTAAACTAATATATATATATATATATATATATATATATATATATATATATATATATATTTTATTTTATTTTTTAATTTCATGTGAGTAGTTTTATAAGAATCGACAAGTGAAACTTTAGATCAACAGGTGTATAGATTTTTATTTAGAAAAGAGAAAAATGGTTTTGTACAATACAGTATAATATATGACTATATATTATAACTATTTAGCAATATGGATGACATGAGAGGGATGGAGCATATACACATGACATATGCTGCTTATCCGATCAATAGACACAGATGACCCCTAGTCAAACTGCTGGGGAATTCTTTTGGGATTTTCTGTAGGACTGTATCTCCTGTCTGTCTGTCTGTGACTTTTTTTTTTTTTTATCTATCTATCTATCTATCTATCTATCTATCTATCTATCTATCTATCTATCTATCTCCTATCTATCTATCTATCTATCTATCTATCTATCTATCATCTATCTATCTAATAATTATAAATGTGATTATTCCTCGATGTTCTATGTTCTATCTAGTGGGTGCTGGCGTGCACGTGTACTGGACACATATTGCTTTTTTTTTTTACATAATTACTTGTGGTGTAGATATAGTATATGCATTTATATACACACTTCTGGAGATAATATATCTATTTATATATACATACATGAAAACTAGTATCTGCATTTATACACACTTTTGGAGAATTAGTTATCTATGTTATTATACAGACTTCTGGACATTTGTAGCTGTATATACATTTATACACATACATGGACATTAGTAGTTATATATACATATATACACAGTTCTGGACATAAGATAGCTCTCTATTTATATACATACATGGACATTATTAGTCATCTATGTTATTATACAGACTTCTGGACATTAGTAGCTGTATATACATTTATACACATTCGTTTATTAGTCATCTAGCTGATTACTTATAGTTCTTCTTTGCTTTGCTCCTAAAGCAGGTGACCACTCCGGACGTGGAGAAGAAGATCGAGGAGTACAAGAGGGAGAACCCGGGTATGTTCAGCTGGGAGATCCGGGATAAGCTGCTGAAGGACGGGGTGTGTGATCGTAACAGCGTCCCGTCAGGTAGAGCCGCCATCCACAATCCATCCACAGCTCCTCATCCATCTCTATTAGAGCGGCAGCATCACTTATAGGCAATTACATGTATTGATCGCAGCACCAGTGGAGCCATCCCGGGCATGAAATATTAACAAGGCCTGTCTGTGCTCCATCCCCTGCCGCCTGCAGGTTACTCCAGCCCCTAATGTGCCCCTGCACTGCTCCCCACTCACACAGCCCTCACTGCTATACTGCTCAGAGCACGAAGAATTGCTTCATTACATGGAATTAGGCTTCCCAATAGTTGTAGAAATGTTTCTGTCAACTGTTTAGATAATGATATCAACAGCAAGTAAAGTACTACTATCACTACTTAAATTCATACTATTATTATTATTATTATTATTATTATTATTATTATTATTATTAATAATAATAATAATAATAATAATTTGATTTATAATAATAGCAACAACAACAACAATGTATATATCTAAACCAAAATAATCCATTGCATTTACACTCTGGTTCAACATTTTTTTTCTAGATTATGAATATAATAATAATAATAATAATAATAATAATAATAATAATATATACATACATATATAATATATACATATAATATACATATATAATTAATTGTATCCGCTGTATGGGTAGAAACTTATATAACATGAAAACAGGAAATATATAGATCATTAAATGACTATTAATTTTTAGATTTTTTTATATTATTGTTATATTATTATTATTACTATTATTATTGCTATTATTATTATTATTATTATTACTGATAGAAGTGACAGCAGCAGCAGGGTTATTTGTATGGTTGTATTATAAATTGCAGTGACTAGGAATAATAGTATAATTTTTATTTTTTAATTATTTTTTTACAGATCTGTCTTAATATCTGCTTTAAAATAAAGTCGATCTACCTATGTGATCTATCTATCTATCTATTAATTATCTATCTAAAATATATCTATTTATTATCTATCTCCTATCTATCTGCTATCTATCTATCTATCTATCTATCTATCTATCTATCTATCTCCTATCTATCTATCTATCTATCTATCTATCTCCTATCTATCTCCTATCTATCTCCTATCTATCTATCTATCTATCTATCTATCTGTCTATCTATCTATCTATCTATTATCTATCTATCTATCACCTATCTAATTATTATCTAATTATATCTAAAATATATCTATCTATCTATCTATTTATCTAAAATCTATCTATCTATCTATTATCTATCTATCACCTATCTAATTATTATCTATCTAAAATATATCTATCTATCTATCTATCTATCTATCTAAAATCTATCTATCGATCTATCTATCTATCTATCTATCTATCTATCTATCTATCTATCTTTCTATCTATCCATCTATCTCTATCTATTTATTGTCTATCTATCTATCTATCTATCTATCTATCTATCTATCTATCTATCTCTATTATTTATCTATGATCTATCTATTAATTATCTATCTCCTATCTATCTCATTTCACGTCACTCACGTAAACAAGTCTATAGAATATCTGTAATAATCATGCATGATACTTCCCATTGATGGCGACTACAACCCTTTCCTCCTCCAGTCAGTTCTATTAGCCGCATTCTGAGGAGTAAATTTGGAAAAGGTGAAGAGGACGATGTGGAACTAGAGAGAAAGGAGCAGGAGGAGCAGGAGAAGAGGGCAAAGCACAGTATAGACGGGATCCTGCGAGAGAGAGGTACAGTGCTCTCTATACTATCTGCTCTCTCTATTCTACTTGTTGATGAGAATTCATGACTATATGCTGCACTATATCTTGTATCCTGCTCATGCCTAGGTACAGTGTATTGCTCCGCAGAGGGCTATATACTCCTCAGCCATTGCA
Organism: Dendropsophus ebraccatus; assembly: GCF_027789765.1. NCBI lineage: Eukaryota > Metazoa > Chordata > Amphibia > Anura > Hylidae > Dendropsophus > Dendropsophus ebraccatus. The sequence goes on from NC_091459.1 coordinate 88,817,416, forward strand.
GGGTTTGGAAGTTTAGTTTGTGTTGTGGCTTTTTGTTGCTGGAGGGTCTGTGTATTGTATTCCCATTGTATATGTCATCATGGAGAGCTTTCCTGTTGTGTTTTGTGTGCTGTGAGTGTACACTGGACATTGTAAACTACTGATTTGTGTTGTGTTTCTAGCAGTAATCAGGGGTAATGTGTAACCAAGGTGTCAGGGCAATTGCTCCTTTTACACCTATTAGCACAGATCAAAGGCCTTAATTTCCCAGTCTACCTCTAAGGAGACCTGGGTATTGTCATATGATGGCAGGGGAAGATGGTCATATGGGGGATGGGCGGGGTTAATAATGGGAAAGAAACCTTACAGAGCCTTGCAGCTTAGTTTTAGACATCAATAGGAAACCACAGGAGTTCCAAATTCTGTTCTGTGAGGAGCTGGGGTTGGGGGGAGGGTCAACCACAACTTTTCTGTTTCCCCCAGAAGTTATATTAAAGAGTATCTGTAACTGTCATCTGACCCAGCTTAGCCCATTCTTCTCCTTCCCCATTCATTCAAAGGCCCACTGGCCCAGATTGTGCCCTCACCTTAACCCCTTTAGTGCCTGTCAGCCCCGCAACAGTGAATATTGAAATCATATACTTCCTTCACAATACACAAACTTATTTCAGCTGTTTAGGGGCTTTGATAATAATTCGATTCAAAGAGAAACATTTGTCCCAAAATAAATTGGAAACAGGATTTGTGTAATTCTTCCAAGCTACATGATAAAGTTATGTGGGCATTAAATAATAATAATAATAATAATAATAATAATAATAATAATAATAATAATAATATATCTATCTATTAAAGCATAATGTTATTAGTCTAGAAAAATATAGCAGGTATGACTATAAACAAATAGGCCTGGGATGATGTAGATACCAGTAGGTACCTTGAAACTGAAGCATAGTCACAGCCTTAGCAGGTAGGCCTTAGCTTGGACAGGTTAAGATTATACTGAAAGCTTCAACTTGAGCAGGTGCTATTTTATGTGAATAGGTAGATCCGTTTGGGGCAGGTAGCCTCACTTTTGGATAGTTAGACAATAGAATGGACTGGTGGACCTAGTTTGGGACAGGTGGTGCGGCGTAGGACAAGTAGATTCAGTTTAGGACAGGTAGACATGGCTTAGGACAGGTAGACATGGTTTTGGAAGGGTACAGACAGTTTAGGACAGGTAGGCTAAGCTTGGGTAGGTAGGCTCAGTTTGGCCAGGTAGGCTTAGTTGGGGCACATAAGCTCAGCCTGGGCAGGTAGGCTTAGCTTGAGACCTCTTTTACATTGTAGGTCTTGACAGTGAGTGCAGCCCATTCCTTCTTCAGGGTAATGAGGCAGTTGAAGCCCGGCTGTACTAAAGCGAGCAGTATCTGCATATAGGCACTAGAGGGGACAAAAAGTACCAAATGAGCTGGTCAAACATTTGTACAACTTTTCCATAGATGACAAAGGAGCCTCTCCATACACGATCTACACTTGGAGATGAACTTGGGGGACAAAGGGAGGAGAGTCCATTGAAACTCACACTTTAGCTCTGCTCAGACAAAGCTTCAGCTAGAAGCAGCTTGGCATGGACAAAGGAAGGCCTGCCTTTCTTATAATTCAAGGAGAAAAGAGTGAGAAAGCTGCCTCACAAAAGCCTCAGAAAAGACATTATGGGCTTGCAATGAGGGATGAATAATTCAATAGCCACTGCTACTGAGAGTTTTATGGACTCTTTACTGGGGAAGAAAAAAGGCCACTTTTACCTACAAAATGTCTCTAGCTGTCATAGGGTGCACAGGACTAGTGAAAAGAGAGTTACTGAACCATTAACCCTTGTGTACTGCATGCATGACTGCTTCATAAGGAGTGCTACATGGATGCATGGATGGACGGATGGACGGATGGAGAAATAGATACATAGACAGATACATAGAGTGGGTAGATAAGTAGATTGATGTACAGAAAATAGATCTGCAGATTGATATACAGACAGATAATAGACTCTATTCCTATCAGTAGTTTGCATTACCCAGCCATAGATAATACATTCTCTCCTGGTATCACATGTTGCTGGCCCATGCATTCACAACAAATGGAGATCATTAGGGAAAAACTAGCAGAGTTAAAAAGAAAAGTTTTTTTTTGTTTCTGCTTTTGATTTCAGTTCAAGAAGTAGAGAAATCTCCAAAGCCTAAGAAATAAATGCCACCAGCTCTGTGAGAAGTAATGTTCCCATTTCCCAGCACTGTACATTAACCCTTCACAGTGCAATCTGGTGGCCATTACACACACACACACACACACACACACACACACACTTATGTAGTTGGTGTCAGGCCACATTCAAACTTATTCATTTAGACGTGTGAAACTTTACTGTCTGCGTGCATTGTTTTACAACAGTTGTTACACGTACAAAGCTTGCTGGCCTGATTTTTTTTTTTTTTTTTTTATCCTGGATTTACTTATCCAGAAGTCACAGGCAGCTTATATATTTGTACAGATGCAATGAATCATAAAGATTATAAGTCATACATGTCACAGCCCAGAATGCTGATAGGAAAACTTCCATGTGAGCAGTCATTTTTTTATAGACTGTGCAGAAATTTGTGGATGGTTCGCAACCCTGATCCATGCACCATTGGCTGCATTGTGCAATATACAATGGACTCAACAAGTGAACAGCCAATACAAAAAATAGACCCACTTGGCAATCTTTGATGCACATGAAGTGCAAATGTGAACGTTCCTTCATAGGTCAATATGAGGTCTGTAAGGTGAATGTAGGGTGATGCCTTTAGGTCGTCTATTCTTTCTTATTGATATTTTATGCTAGGTGTAAAACACCCTGGTTGACCAGCTACAGGTTTCTTACCTATGTAAATGTTTATTGGCTTTTTATTTTTGGTTGCTCAGTTGGTGATCTGTGGGTTTTTCAGGAGCATTTTGTGTGCAGGGTGAACAATACATCACTTGGCCTTTGTTGTGTAGTTTATTACTGCTTTGTTTCACTTCTAAGAGGGATTTCACATGGTGTGCGGATTGCTTCTGGCAAAGCTGAGCAGAAATCCATTCAAATAGTGTTTTGTAATTTCTCATTAAAGGTTTTATTATCCCCCTTAAACAACATTTACAGAATGTGTTCGCCATGTAGAAAAATGACCAGTTACACATTAGTTCATTGTCAATGAATTGATACCTGAGGCCTGAAGTTAATCTGAAGTCATCTCTATGGAAAGCCATTGCAGGCTACATATTGGCTGAAACATTTACATAGACTTTGTAATATTTACTATCCTTCTGATATTACGTGTACCATATTTGAATCTATCGGCTTTGGTAACAATGCTGAGAGTAATGACTCTATTAGGAGTTGCATACTACTATGTTCGAGTAATACAGGCCTTCTTGTGTGGTGTTGAGTATGGGCCACTGATTTGCTATAATGGGAGATAGCCTGATTCTTGGTTCTCAGTGTCCCCATCATCTACTTTGTCTTCATTGGGTCCTGTAAATATTTCTGTAGCTGCTCAGTGTGACATTTACAGCTCTGCTGAGCGTATTCCAGGCCTGGCAGCTGAATGGGCCCCTCTGTTCCCCCATGCAGAGTGGATCTGGCCCCCAGGCGGCGTCACAATGCATTTGTCCCTGGTCAGGCGCTCAGCCCCAATAGACTCTCTGCTAACTCTTCCCTATGTGAGAGCTCTGTAGGCAGATTAAATTGACTCCTTTCTTCCTCTCTCACTTTCATCTCGCACCATCCCCGCCCTCTCTAGCCCTGGGCGAACATTCGTGAAATTTCTGCAGCCTCCCCTTATTTCTTTTATTTAACCCCTCGTCCTCCATCGCAGACATTGTATCCGCAGAATGAAGGCAACTTGGAAGTGTTGTCCAGAGAGACACTAGCGGGGAAGGGGGGGGGGGTCATCGGACACAGGGATATGGCTGAGAGAGTAGAGGTTAGGATTTCTTCTTAAGGCAACTGAATGTATTAGAAGAGTTGCTTGTATATATAAAGATACATAGTTGAAATTTGGTTTGGTCAGATTAACTTGGATTCAGCTTTTTTTTAATTTAATTTTTTTTATTTAATGGACTAACTATGCAGTATTTCAGTGTTTGTTGCATGCGGCGATCATGTCTGTGACCCTCTTGGGGAGTTCATGAGGATAAGACGTCAGAAACTGGCGGGCACAGGCACAGACTGTTGTAAGATGATAGAGCCCACTCTCCAGGGAGAGGGACTGGTTGTGGTCGCAGGATGTGGACAACAGAGCAGTGTTGTATATGACACACGACTGCCAGTGCAGAGCTTAAATATTTACATGTAACCTGACAATAAGGGACTTGTTCCTCACTCTTCAACTTGTTGCTTACTAGTGTGGAGGCAAGATGGTCATCCTGATAGAGCCCATCACCCACACTGCTCTCACTGCTTTCCCTAGCCTCCTATACAGACCTATGGGGCTGACACTCAATGTACAGCTCTCAGTGTCCTTATCACTTCTCATCAGATATTGCATCCTCTGTCCTGATATACAATACAGGGTACCCACAGTGGCCCCATTTCACACTATGCTCTGCCTTAAACCATATGTCCTATACTATATATTTCCCAAGCACTTTATATTCTATTTATTGTCTTGGTATTAATTTCCAGCATGGTTGCCTTGCAGCACTGGTGTCCTTGGTTCAAATCTAACGAAGCCTTTCTTCCTTCATGGTGTGATCCCATAAGGATACACATACATTTTCCCACCAGTGAGGTTGACCCTCTACGGCTGCCATATGCAGTGGATTGTCCCCTCTGTAGTTATGCAGCTTATTACATTCATAGTTTATTACAAAGGCTTAGTTCTGATTTTCCACCTTCAAATGACTTGTTTTCCTCTATAAACATGTGCTAGTGCTTAGTCCTGCACGGCAGCACAGACAAGCTCTAGGGATAATTTTCCAGCATCTACTTGTTGATTTAATGTATATTTGTGCATGCATTTATTATGAAGATTCATCTTCCAGGCAGCCTGAGATTGCTTTATGGCCGTAGAACTAAAACTGCCAGCAAGAATTTGGTAAATTAGCATTTCAGCAGTTTATAAATGATTCAAGTCTGCGCTGATTTTCAGTAGTCGGTTTCTCAATAACTTTACATTGCTGTAGAAAATCTTTGCTGACCATGTTGATGCTCCTTTAAAATAACTGATTCATGATTTATTAATGCTGGCTCTGGATTTACATGCTGAGTGGATTTATTTAGCGTGGGGAGATAATGTCTTCTTATGCTAGATATACAATGCGTAGAAGTGAAGCCGATCAAATTATACATAGGCGCAATGGTCGCAATTTTGGCTTGTGGCAGCCGTTCCACTCTGATCCTACTTGACTACATTTAATGCACCGTAAAGCAAAAATTACCAGTGTCGTACTGCAAGACTTTATCTATCTATCTATCTATCTATCTACCGTTAAGCTTTATATTGCTACTTTTTATAGGTATAGGTGGAGCGCAGTGTAAGATCATAGCCTTGCAAGTACTTTGAAATAATTCTTCTATGGGGTACTTGGTTTGGAAGAAACTGTTCTCCATAGGTGACCAGTGTTGAATAATTTGCAGCATTCATTATTTCCTTTAAGGCTGGGTCCATATATATCAGTTGCCTCCAGTGACTACAAAATGCAAAATGCCTCATTGGTCATCACACCTTTTCACCCTTTTTTACTGAAAAGTTTAAAAGCCAGATGGGAAAATACTGCTGGAGCTGTTTTCCTATTGATAACAATGTGATTGGTTCTGGCATCAGTTTGCCTCTGGCCTTTTACTACGACACCAAAACAATTTGCGGTATCATTGCAGAAGCATAGTTATAGCATACGGTTCAGGGAAGAAACAGAGCGCTGCACCTCACACCTATGGCTGATACTAGTGCCCCTAGGCTAAATAAAAAACACATCAGAATTTTGTGTATGAATAGTTATAGCATAGTTTTAGCATAGTTTTGTTTGGACAAATCCTAATAATATTGGGTCAGCCGGTCATTCCTATGCTATTTACATATAGTGATCACCACGATCGGAAGGGTCTGATGATTTTTTCCACATTGATTTTATTTACGAAGTCAAGTCTAGAAGTGTTCACATTAAGTCACATTCGCACAATGTCCTAGAAGTGGAAACCCTCCCCTATGTATTGTAAGGCTTGTGGTACAGAGAATGGATCATGCTAGCTGGTGGAAAAGCCGCAGCCTGCCAGCCAGTGTTCAGTACATAGACCACTGGTCTTGGTAGCATGCAGCAGGCATATGGTTAATCCTGAGTGTATATACAGCAAAGAGGACAGTAAAAGGTAATTAAGTTGTTTTAATACCTCATCTTAGGGGCTGCTTTACAGCTGTTTTACAAGCAGACATTATAATGTGAAAAGGATGTTTTTAAGTAGTCTCTCTGGGCAAATATTGATTAAGTAGTTGTTTGTTGATACCTTTGTCGCTTCTCAAAGAGTCAGTGGCTTTGCCTCTTGTGTTTTATCTGCCATTGTTATTGGTATCTAATGAGATCAAAGGGGGATCATTTCAATGTATCTGACTTGGAAAATCCTACTAGACCATAAGCCCCTTAGTGGATTTTTGGCTGATCACTGGTGTCTATATATCTGGAGTCAGATTAATTATACTTCAAACACTCCACCAAAGATCCTGACCCCTCTCATTTAATATTGCCTTATACATACATATACATATATGATTTAAAAAAACATTTTTTTTGTATTTATCATCTGTGAGCTAATTTTTACTTCAAAATTCACCCTAAACTAAATTCAATGCATTTTTAATTTAAATAAAGAATTTGTGACCTTTATTTAAATTTCCAAATTTTGAAAGTTTTGTTCACATTTAATAAATCAAGAAAATAAAACGACCTAAGATATAATAAGACAACCTAAGATATAAATAAGACTACCTGATGGATCTTCGAAAAATTTACATAAGTTATTTCCCCAGCGAGATCCAAATATGCTTTAATTTATTTACACTATCCAGTTATTTATCAACAGCTTTGCGACTACTATTACTTTTTTCACTTGCCCTTTGGATTAGGTTTTTGCACAGTATTATTTCTGTAAATTAGAGTCAGGGCTGTTTAATATAAAATTGGCCTGAGCTGTTTAGGCTATGTTCACACAACGTCAATAATGGAGAAAAAACGTCCGATTTCGCTATATAAAAAAAAGTTTTTGCCGCAATTTAACTGACTGCAATGCCGTCCAATGCGCACAATGCATTGAAAAACGGACGTTTTTGCCGCAGACGTCAAAATAATGAACATGAGCATTATTTTTGGACGTTTTTTGCAAATAGCGGACGTTTTTTATTAGTTGTTCACGCACAGTTCTTCTTTTGTCACCATTCTTTCTCCGTTTTTACTATTAAATTCAATGGATTTTTCAATTAAGCCACAACCAAAGGGCAATTAGTAACCCCAAACTAAAATAATGTGCAAACACCCGTTATTGCACTAAGGGGAGGCCAGGCTTCTAAAAACGTCCGTTATTTTAAACTCAAAATAACGGACGTCATTTTAAATGGAGCTGAAAAAAACGTTGTGTGAACATAGCCTTATACTGATGGTTTGTTGTCAGTTCACAAGTGGTTAGTGCAGATACACAGTAGAAAAGAGGATGTTTATTCACAGCCAAGTAAAATACATATCAGCAATAAAAAATATACATAGCATATTAGGGTTGCTGTAAAGATTCAATCACACCTGCAGTTTGTCACGCTGTGTTTTTTTTATAATCAAAGCCAGGAGTGGATTCATAATGGGAAATATGGGAATTATTTTATAGTGAATATATCCTTTAATTTATTCTTGGGGATAGGTAAAATAATAGCTATTGCACAAGAAAATACATGAGGGATATTTGCAATGATTTTCTATATAGAATATCACTCCTGTTATTTCACATATCTGACTATGAATGCCCCATTATCAACAAGTGTCCCACTGGGAAAATAACAATAGTCGTATCATCTCTTCCTATCTAAGGAAATTGTTAGAAGTGGTAATCAGAGGACGAAACAAATGAAAGACTCCAATGATTTTAGGGTCAATTCACATACGGAAGATTTGCTGCATTTGTCTTATTCAGGTGAATTTGGCTTGCAGAAATCTTGGCTTGCAAATATTTTAAGGATGAAGACCTTCCCAGATTCTAAAGGAACTATTAGAATTTCAGACCCTCCTGCTCTCCATTGTAGACATATGGTAATTGTTTCTAATCAGTAGAAGGCTTATTAATAATTAGTGCAGTTTACTGTACTGCTATTACTATTACTGTGGCATGGTGCATGGTTAGAGGGAAGAAGCACATGGGTATAACTTTCCTATACGCCCCCCCCCCCCAGTCCCTGATTTACGAAGTAAACTGCGATAATTAGGCGGATAGTTCTAATGATCTCTTTGGAGTATCGATGTCATTCTGAATTAGCGCTAATGAGCAGTTATTGGCAGGCTCTGCCTCCACTGATACCAGCCTAGAAGCATGGCAAAAGTGAATAAAATTGTTTTAGTAGACAAGGTGACATCTGCGTGTAATGCATTATAATGTGAATTAAGTGACTGATACTGCATCTACTGCGGGGACAGTGAATAGTAAGGATGCCAGTGTTCCAGTGGTTGTTATTTATCTGTGTTGTTATTTGATGACACATTGCTAATCTGTTTATTAGCATATACTGCTTCTTCCAAAATACTAATAAATCCACCTTTTTCTTCCTACTTTTTGAAAATCAGCCCTTTTAGCCCCTTTTAACATCTTTTTGGGGATTGCAGTTAAGAAGTTAAATTTAATTTATGTTAAAAAAGGTTGAATGGCGGCAAGGAAATAAAACCATGTGTAAACAACTGAAAATAATGGCCGTTGTTCACAAAATAACCCGCAAATTAATGTTATGGACATCAATTTGTTGGCCGCTGTGAACAACGGCCGTTATTCTGTACATTGTGTGAACAGACAGATGTTGTTTGCATAGACTTCAATGGGAATCATTAAAAAATGAAAACTTTTAAAAAATAAATTTCAGTGGACATTATTTTGCAAAAAAAAAACAACGTATGAACATAGCCTCAGTCAATATTTTCTATGGAGGTGAATTGAGGCCAGAACAGCTGATTACCACAGTGAGTTGCAGTTAGTCCCGTCACGGTTGAATTGGTTCACATACACGTGAAGCTGACGGGTGTGATGTAATGAGTTTGAATAGGACACTACATTATGTGAAGTTGCACTGACAGCTGGTCTTAAGTGCTAGAGGATAAAAGTCTATAAAAACTACTTTTACCTACTTTTCACTTTCGCTTTGTAGGTGTATCTGAGCTAAGTTTCTCATTTAACTCTTTCCTACATCATGATAGCCCACTGGCTTAATGCAGCTATTCCATTAAGTAACCTGGGATCTCCCGACATGATAGGATGAGAATTAGTGCAGAATTACAGACTCTAATTGGCTACATCTACAAACATAAAATGGATAAAGTCTATCAATCCTTTGATAAAAAATAATCTCATATTCATTGCATAAATTATAGGTTTTAAGTTAAGGATTATCTGTTTATTGCAGAACAGCCATTAGGTATCACATGATATAAAAACCTATAAGATTGTCAGTGGATAGACCGCCTCCTCCATGTAGCCCACCTTATATTATTTCCCTTATTTTTATCTTAGGATAGATATATGTTTATCCCAGGCAGGTTTAAATGATTTTCCAACCACATCTGCTGGACATTTATTCCAAGCAAGGTAAATGCCATTTTCGCCGCCATTACAGTAAGGGTCCTATTACACAGAATCAGGCCGATTTAGCAGATTATCACTCCTTGTAATAAAGTGATCAGCTGATGACAACGATCATAGGCTGATTGTGTTTTTTCTTCCTCTGGACCTAAAATCATTGGCAATCGACGTGCAATACGTGTAATAGCCATGCACGGCTGTCGGCAGATGAATGATAAACTCTCAGGCAGACTGAGCAGCCTGTGACTTCAGAGACCGGCTCTTAAGTTGTAATGGTGGTTGCAGGGAGCGTGGAGAAGACAGGAAGACACCAGGAAGCGGGGAGAAGTAATGTATACAGTTTACTATTTATTATATACAGTAAGGTATATAGTAAACAATGTAATATGCTCAGTAAATCTAGCAGATCACTCGATTACTAATGTGATTGGCCCATGTTATACAGCCCTTACACAGTGGGTGGCACAGTTTACCCAGACTTAAATGGCAAATCTGCCAGTAATCTGGAGCTAAGTATTCATTACTTCTTATCACTACAGTCTGATAGAGCTTCTACATGAACTGTAGTGGTAGCCATATTAGTTCTCACTTGTCACCTGACTTTGTCACCTGATTGTAAATGTATTGACAGAATGTGACAACTTAATAAACTCATAGTCAATGGTTGTAGATATAAGTGCTCAGGTACTTCTATTGTTACAAATACCTCTACTTTTACTCACACTGCCAATACAGATAATACTAGCATGACCCTGGAAAGCCTTGTACTGCTTGTATATCCATAACTATGGTTCCCTTAACTCTTTCCAAGAACATTTGCCAGCCGGGTTATTTTATAAGTATAAAATGATGAAAAATAAAGTAAGATGAAAAAAAAATAAACAAAAAGAAAAACACATGTCTGGGTTACAAATATGCTAACTCTGCTGATATTTCATAGCATTTTCCATTCTTAAAGGGAAGTGACACCAGTTCTTGGTATGTAGAGCTGCACAGAGACTCCTCCGGCTCACGGCCGGGAGCAGCACTGAAGTGGTTACACAAGGAAATATTTGCTGCATGCAAACATACCATCTCAACAATTAAATCCCTACACCCTGATTAAAAGAAAGACATCGCTATTAACTTGTGTGTTTGGGCAGCTTTATGGGAATGTAGGAAAATCAGCCTTGACATAAACCATTCATGAAGACTCAGGAGGAAAAAGAGACATATAATTGGTTATTATGATGTACATTTAAATAAGTTCCCCTAAGAACAGGCTCTGTTGTGAGATGAGACTGAGATTAGACTCTGCTTACAGAGCTGAAATATATACAAGAAACATAAGACTCAAAGGCTGGGTTGTCCAAGTACGGAGGTATTAAGTGTATAGCAGACAGAGCCCGAGACTCGGCGCAAAGAATTATGTCCATGACAACTTGCGGAATGAAAATCAGGAGTTAAAAGTATCTGTATTATTTTTATAGCGCCAACATGTTCTTCTGCGTCGTATGCAAATTCTCTTCACTTTTTTCCTATTCCCACTGGGGCTCACAATTTAATTTCCCTATCTCAACCACACTGGGGTCAATTTCATAGGAAACCAATTGACCTATCAGTATGTTTTTGGAATGCGGGAGGAAACTGTAGAACCTGGCGGAAACCCACGCAAACACAAGCAAACTCCATGCAGATGTTGCCCCACGTGGCTATCCCTGGTCTGTGTTTTTATAAGATGCCTGCTGTCTTGTGAATGTCTTAAAATGGCCATAGATGGAGAGATATTTTTCTGGTTTTTAACCCATTATCCTATAATTATTACTTTTTGTATTTCAAGCTTTCATATTTTATTTTTGCTCACTTTTGAGGTTGATCATATGGTGTTATAGTGCTATGTGAATAACTGGCATGTGTTGACAGCTGAATGTAGAATATTATGAACGATTCAGTAAAAGAAAAAAAAAACAAGGATCACTGGCCACTCAGCTTGTCCTGTTCATTCTAGGGAACACATTTCTACTAAACTTATGTTACATTTAAATTTTCCTTAAGATCAAATTTTAGAAAATTTGGGTGAGAAATATTTGGGAAGATTACAGGACAGTGGTTTTGAGAGTCTTGTACTGCACACAGATTAAGGGTATTTATTGGAGTTAGGCCGCCCCCTCTTAGTAACTGGAAAACAGTTGTGAATATTAATATAGTATATAAAAATGTTATCAAGACTGAAGGCAGTGAAGGTTAGGGAAATGTTTTTGTATGTTTTTAGTGTGTTTTATAATGTGTGAAGAAAACAGACTAGCCACTTAACCTTGATTCTGACTTTATTCATGTTCCCATATACATGGCCGCCCACTGAATGATTGTATACAGAATTTGCATGAGAATTTTGTGTATGGGCCGGATAAAGTAAAAGCAGCGTTTTTTCGGGAAACAATTTGTTTCCTTAAATGTAGAAAATGATGGTGATTATTACAGTTCCTGCCAGCAGTACAGTATATAATATCTTTCTCTGTGGGCAGACATTCTGAATGGATAATATCTGTTCTCTGGGGAAATTCAATCTAGAGCTGTAATAAAACAGACAGCTACACAGGATAGGTGACCATCTTCTCCAAATCAGAAACAGCAATGGGGCCTCAGTAAGAGCAAGCACATGCTGCTACCCCTCACCCGGATGTAGGAGATCTAATCCTATTTACTACCAATTGTTAGGTTTTTAGCACTGTCTTAGTAAAGATTCACTGGTATTAGTTACTTGTCCTTGAACCAATCACGTTATTCTCAGCAGTGGTGATTCAGGATGGATGTGTGGGAGAGTTCTCAACTTAAAGTGGAGCATTTCACATGACTGCATCATTGTCAAAACTTTCAATTAAAATGCCCACTAGCCAATGACATTCTGTAAAAGTAACTTCTCAGCTTGTGCTACATAAAGAATGGGACATTATGAGCAGTAGCTGCGAAATGACGACTAGCAAGTCCGACTACTTGCTAAAATGGAGTTACCTATATAAAATTTCTATATTTCTATAATATATAGATAACATTTCCCATAAAGCATTGTTGAGACTCCTATCAATCACATCAAAAGACCATTCTTTTTGGATGAGATGAACTCTGGGGATGTCCTGTCCATTTTTCTCAGTCTAGGTCATCTATGGTCAAAACCAAACTCATCTAACATTCTGTGTTCTGGATACTTTAAAGGTTAAGAGCATGTTCACATGCTGCAAATTTTTTAAAGGTTAAGAGTCTGTTCACATGCTGCGGATATGTTGCAGATTTTGACTTCCCCGGAGGACAATCTGCAACATCTGCATTGTATCGGCCACATGTGAACATGCCCTAAGATGTGATTGACTTGAGAAGCTAGTTCACACAGAGTATTTCTTCCTATGTGTGAACATAGCCGATACGTTAGGAATGACAACATCCAATTGATTTTTTTATTGCTTGATACCTGGTTAAACATCTTATCAGTAACTACAACCTTATTGTCCCCAAGGAACCATCAATAAATATATATATGCTAAATTCTGAGAACTGCTAGTTAGAGATAAGTGAATGTCCCTAGGTTTCCCAATGAGGCGGATTTGTTGAGTCTGTATCAGATTAAGATCTCGATTTCTATTTGGATTGTTCATGCCAATTATGTACAGAAGCAGGGACTCCTGTTAAAAGAAGGTGTCTCTGCTCCTGCAGAGTTCACTGAGAAGCCAACTCAGCAAATGTAGTGAGTAGAAGCTGGGATACATACAGTTCTGCCTCTTACATCTGGGTTGCTAAGGGTAAGGGTCAGGGATGAAATTAATCCAAAAAAATATAAATAAGTTTTACTAAATTTTTTTTTGTCAAATTCGATGGCACCTGTACCATCATCAGTCTTAGTTCAAATTTATATGAAGCAAAAATCTTGGGGAAAAAAGCAGATTATATGCTGTCCAGGTTTATCCAGCATTCCTGTCTGCCTGTACATGACCTTCCAAAGCCAGAAGACAGTCTGGGCATCTAATGTTCCCAGTCATTATGCTGATGCAGAATAGACAAGGGGTGCAAATAATAGCAAGCATTATAAAATAATAAAGAGACATATGGGCCTCTCGCAGTACCAAGTGAGTGTGTGCAGTAATAGAAAAGAATATTTCTATGGCTATAATGAGGAGTGGGAACAATGGCCATGGCGAGGGAGAGGTGAGCATATGCACACTGATTTGTACTTATTACATAACAAAAGTCTGTTTCTTTATCATCTTATCATTCAGTTAATAAAAATTAGCTACAATAACAGCCTCAGTTTAAAAACCTCTCAAACTCTGAAGGATTTGCTTTCACAATGGACATGAATACTGTTCAGAAATACAAACAGTCAAAGGATAACTTTAGATCTGAAAGGGAAACCTGGAGTGGCTAATTGAATAAGCCTTGGTCCCCTTAATATGTCATGGTGAGTGCAGTCAACGTATCATAATTAGGCTTACAGAGACCCATTCCAACATTCTGCTTCCATTCTCCTGAGCCATTGTCCGCAGCTCGGCAAATAGCCAGAGGACAAAGGGGATTCAAGTGCTGACAAAACATGAAAGAGGAAAAAGATTTAGCTGCTTTTATCAAAGCAACTGAGAAGGACTTTGTTTGTGTAAATAACGTAGAATAACTGGACGGCCTTGCATTTAAGCAATGCTGTTTTCATTACAATTAATTCTTGACATGCTGGAAGAGGTCCAGAGGATGGAGTCCTACCACAACTTTCATTTGCAAATTAAAAACAGTTGGTCAAATAAAAAACCTGTATGAGGAGGCTTAACCCATTCTATAGTGGGTTGCAACACTATAGCGATAGAGATGACAAACTAGGGGCTCGGCCTAGACTATGATATCAGGGGATAATGGGCAAGTACCTGTTCTCCTTTTAAAGGCTTCTGTTCACGCTCTGTATGTAGTGGCATGGGATCAAATATTATCTGTAATAAGCATAACCTGTTAGCCAGGACGGCCTACCAGTCTGGCTGATGTCATCGATGACATCACTAAGTTGGAATGTCGGAGCTCACAGCAGCTGGGCAAGTGAATGAACGGCACATAAAACTTCTTTTACTAAAGCTAGAGAATTTTGCGCATAGTTCTGTTATGACCATATTAGAATGCCCATCTGTAGTATAATTTCATTATTATTCCATCATCCGTGTCAGCCCTGAGCGCTGTTTATGGCAGCAGCCAGTACTTGGCAGCTCTTGCTGATCTTGAAACCATGAACCTTCTGTCTCACATTACAGGCTTAAACTAGCCATGCGTATTGCCCAGTTGTAGGGTCACACCACATTATGATGATCTAGTTGCTTAGTCAGTAAGTCATCTGTCCTTGGAGTCACAATATGCCACCAATTTCTAGTTGGTAAATCTTTTGCATTTTATTGGGGCTTTATAAAGCTGCAGGGAGGGTATGAAGAATCCATGTACAAAAAAAAAAAAAAAAAAAAGAACATATACCGGTGATAAAGTTTAGGTTATAGCTGTCACAGAGCTGAGTTTGTCTTGCACCTCTTCAGCATCTCCCACTCTATGTCAGGTTTTACATGCAGAAATATTTCCTGGTGACTTCATAGTCCATGCTTTACCAGCACTGCCCTAAAGGAGAAAGTTTTCTGTGGCATTCCACTGTCCATTGAACAACATCATGGGTGTATAGAGGCACATGGAGGGACTTACTAAGTTGGAACAGGCGCAGACTTTTGCACTAAAAAATTAGATAAATCTCCTCCATGGAAAAAGTCAAAACTTTTTTTTTTGTATAGTAAAATTTTATACGTTCACCATATGTAATACCATATGTATGTACAAGTTTGTGCCGAAACTGGCTTACATGACTTGTGCCACATTTATGATGAGTTTTAGATACTTTTAAAGCACTTTTTAGCCAATACAGTAAGTGTGGCTTGGTGAAAAGGGGGGTGGCCCGTGTACAACTCCATTTACTAAACATAACAACAAAACTGTGTTGTAACATTTTGGACTAAAGGAAGCCAGGTAATAGTTGTACTAAATAGATAAATCTTATGGCTTCTTAGACTGAACTGTCTAGTTTGCCCTGTCTAAGAATTAGTAAAAGTGCACCAATGACTCCCCCCCCCCCGACAGCGCCAAACAGCGCCACTTTTGTCCATGGGTTATAGCTGGTATTGCAGCTGCTCCCTATAAAAGAGAATAGGGCTGAGCTGCAATACCAGGTACTGCCTGCGGACAAGAGTAGCAGTGTTTGTAGAGAAAAACAAAGCCTTTTTTGTATATATTTTTAATTGCTATGCCTAAATACTTTATCATACTCTTCTATAATATTCAGGTGAACTATGGCCTCTTTGTGAATGTCGCTTAACAATTAATCCAAAACTTTCAACTGAGAAAGAAAAAACTTTCAGGCTGAATGGGCTTTCACTACCTTCTAAGCAAGCCATTGAAAGTAGGAGGTTGTGCATTTTTATGACTGTTTAATGTAGTCCCTAAGTCAAATAAGCATTATTGTGCAGAATAAAACCTGTCTGTGTTTTTATAGCTGCTGCTGGGGGGACCTCAGATTAGTATTATGCAGCTCACTCCTTCAGAATAGGATCCACAAAGTCCACTCCTTAGTTTTCAAGTTTTTTTTTGTTTGCAGCTTCAGCCCGCTGCAGTAAAACTGTCTGGCTATCTATGAATGGTGTGAAAAACATTTATTTACTAGACATTCAGGCCAGATCAAACAGAGACAATGAAAAAGCACAACGATTTAGCCTCAATAGAGCCTTTTGCATCCGATAAAAAGCCTATTCAGCCTGAAACCTTGTCCTCATTGTCCACTTCAGCTCTGAAGTTGAGGGAATCAATATTTTCCAGTGGTGAGATAGTCACTTTTTTAAGTTTTCATCCTTTTGTTACAAAATTATTTTTTTCAGTTTGGTGGATAAAGTCTTACGAGTCTTATAATAGTTGACATTTGTAACCTCTGTATTATAGTAAGTTTAGGCTGCTCCTGTAAGTTTATATACATTGCCTGGGTAGAAACTTGTCTGACAAGCCTGTCAATCATCTATATTTCCCCAGCAGGAAATACAAGGGCAGGTACATGTAATTCATCATATGGGTGTACAGCCGGCATATGAAGGATCACAATGAAGCTGGATTGCTCCATGCTGGCATCATTAAATAAGAACCACGTGTCTCTTTTCAGCATGCTGGCCCCTTTGCTGGAGAACTTTTCAACTCAACTTAAGTGGCAATTTTCCATACAAAGAAAAAAAAATGACACAGTCTTGAAACTAAGTATTTTTTGCCAGTATAAAGAAAAAAAATTGTTATTCGGAGGCCAGGATCAGGCGCAGCTTCAATATACAGACATTAAAAAATGTACTAAACCTAACATTTAATGCTGATAAAAATAAAATTGCTGATAATTTGTCATGTAATAAACATGTTATAAATCAAATAAATAAAGTGCACCAATGGTCAGCAGAATATTGAGTAAATCTGAATTTTTGGCTGTTGAAAATCTCTATTATATGACCAGTGTAAGGGCTCTCTTACCCAGAGTGATCAGCAGCCAAATAGAAAAATGTCACCCCCTTTAATACGGCCAACAATCAGCTTACAAACAGGCTAGTTTGCTGGTTGCACACTTAGTTGCACGTCCCTTCTTGTAATAAGGAATGTGTAGATGACATATGATGGAAGCAAAGTGCCATATGAATGATCCACCATTTTTTAGTGTGGCCCACCATGCACGATAGCCTTGTAATAGGCTCTTTAAACAAGTCCTGATCTATAAAAATCATATTCTCTTAGAGTGAGCATTGGGACATGTAACGGAGCCCTAATAATGTGAATATTATACATAAAAAGAACACTGCAATACCAAACACAGCCACTATAAAATGTGAATAATGTGAATATTATACATAAAAAGAACACTGCAATACCAAACACAGCCACTATAAAATGTATGGAGCTGTCCTTGGTAAACTACTGTATGAAGAAGACGTGGCACTTAGGAGAGTGCTGCCGCCTCTTCGATCAGCTGATTGGTGGTGGTGGATCCCAATATTAACCCAGAAAGTCCTTTAACCGAAATAAGGGTTCTTTCTACCTAATCTATGGCCAGCTTTTGGGTAAAAACCCATTTAGCATTGATGTATATTTCTAACTCTAATATATAGACTAATGCCCTTATAGTTACTATAGGCTGAATTAATGAAGAATAAGTGTCTAATGACATCAAACTCTTGGTGGAAAAGAGGACATTTTGAATGTCCTTGGCCAAACATATACAACAATGTGATTGAACAAAGAAACCCAGAAAATCACTTGATTCACTTAAATTCTTCTTCGCTGTCAGAATGAATATGTATATAAATTGACACTGGAGATTATTAAAAAAAGCAGAATGTTCTGTGAACATTCAACTGGCAGACATGGGGTCTCGCATTTGCCAAGTCTGTTTTTCTAGAGGTGCAGTACATATTGAGACAAAACCCATTTGACAATAGTATCTCTTGTAAGCTTTGTTCTGAATGAGTTAAGTTCACTCTTTATACATTATTTTAGTTAAGAAAAACACAAAAACAATATATCAATCATATCCGTATATGCAGTCCAAGCATAGACAAGCTGAGACATATAGACTACTAAAGCAGAGGGCCAAAGAGGTCTGTCTTCTGAACCCTGACCATAACAAGGCCCTTGATTTCTTCACAGACCACATGGTACTACTGATCTCTCTGAAGCCTATTAGTGCCAATGTTCCTATGCAAAGGGAAGCCTTGTATTTATAGAGAAAATAGCAGATACTTAGAGCTCACAGAGGCTTCCCGCTGCTGAGGAACATTTATTTGACTTATCCTGTGGTGTTTCTTTTTGCAAATTGCCTTGAAGAACTTGAAAAAGCCACATGAATTCATTAGGAATACATAGCAACAGAAATGGGCAATCTACTGACTTTCAAGTATTTTTATAATACTTAAAGCAACCGTGGCGCCTTGAGATGGTGAAATTAATGTGTCCATTCAGATATAACAGTGTATGAAAATGGATTCCTTTACTTTACTATGCTTATTGTTGCTGGACATGTGACTTATTTCTAATTGCAAAAATGACCTTTTCAAATGCCAGCTTTATGGGAATTTCATGCCAAGTAATACAACTACCACAGTGTTTGAACTCCTTTTCTGTATGTTAGGCGCTATCTATGCTAGTTTATCACATGCCATATTTCTCTGTCTGGATCTCTGCATTGCCAAAATTCGTCTAATAACTATTAAAAGCTATAAAAATAATAAGAGAGGGCAAAAGTATAAAAGTGTATTGCTGTATCTCAGGGGGGATCGTCACTATGACTAGAATTAGAAAAAAAATTGTCTTTTCCAGAAAAAGTGCCATGGGTGATGTCCGGTATTGCAGCTCAGACCCATTTAAGTACATGAGGCTTGGAGCTGCAATACAATTCTGAGAAAAATAGACTATTTTATGACTGGGATTGACATGAGATTGGATCCTTAATTAAACTTTCTCTTTTGGAGTCTAATCTCATTCCAATCCAACCATCTGGGTCATCCAAATCGAAGTAAATACCTATAATGCTCTGAGAATTTGGACCAGCCCAAACTAGACAGTAATAACTAAATATTATAAACACAATACAAAAAATTTTAAGGTTTGAGCACTTGACTGACACTGCCCTTTGTATATACATAAAAACATAACAAACATAAAAAACATATAAAATGGATATTTTTAATAATCCATGAAAAAAATACTGAATGCTTAATATTCTATTTTATGGGGGACTTGTCCCTCATGGGAGACATCCACTGAGCAAACAGCTATCCCACGTTGCAAAATAGATTTTTAATCCTCTTCTTTTATGCTCAGAACAAGGATTAGACAATACAAAAGTGTTTTCAATGCACATATGTATTTTGTAGGTTAGTTAGTCAACTGAGACTGACTGAAGCCTAATCTGTATAATGACTTTAGAAGAAAAAAGAGCAGGCAATCCTATCAAGAGCAAATTAAAACATCTACAGGGAGATTTCTCTGCTCCCCCATGGATGGGAAGTAGGGGGCAAAAAAAAAAAATCATAAATCGGGTGTGAAGTTTCAAAATGGAAAGGTTAACTATTTCAAGTGATTAGATTCTTATATGTGTTCTTTACATGGATTTGGATGTGTATGCCTGTTTGTGCAGTTTGTGTTGTTTTGCTCTTGTAGTTCCTTGTTTACTCTTGTTTGTTTGAACTAATCATCTTTTAAGGGAAAAAAAGTCCATTTTTTTTCTTGGCCCTAGCTGCCTTCAAAAGGCCTAGGCTTCAATAAAGCCTTTAACAGTGGTGGTCGTTGAAGCATTAAAACGTGCTTATCTGCAAGTGAATGCAGGGGCTTTGTTTCAATAAGGCCTCTTTCTTTTTTGCCACTCGCATTGTGACCCTTTGGTATCAATTCAAAGGCCAATTAAAGAATGCGCCCATCTTTGAAGTGGAGTATTGAGGGCAGGGAGAGGGATGAACCTGGCGCTCTGATGGACTGCGCTCATTCAACGTGCCTTTTCAAGGCAGTTTTGAGAGGCTCAAAGAGAATGAGCCAGGGGAAGGTCAAGTAGAAAAAAAGGCCAAAGAAACAGCCCCTATTTGTCCGGAGTATTAGCCAAGCAAACTGCAAAAAGCAACAAAATAATACTGTTAATGGAGTAGCCAGACACAGACTTGTCAATCATGTAGTGTGAACGAGTGTTAGACGCACCAAGGCTCAGCTCTGTAAACTTACCCAATTATCTTGGGAAAGCCACAAGCTGGAATTAATTGTATTATATGTCCTCCCTGCTTAGAGGGGTGATACATACACATTTTAATTATGCCATAGCACATAAGCTGGAAGTGAACATGTTGTTTTCCCATAGAGATTAAATTTATACATTTTAAGTTTGTAATTTGGAGAAACAATATTTAAAATATCAATCTTTAAAAAAAAAAAATAAAAAAAATAAAATAAAAAAAAATATATATATAGAATACATTTTATACATAAAATTATGTTAATGATAGCAAATAGTAATAGTAGTAATGATAATATTATATTTTATATTTTTTATTTAAACCTATGATGTTAAATATTTGCTAGCGATTTCTAAAAATTGGGTTATTATCAAAAACACCCTGCAAGGAATCTGCTAAGCATTTTGTTTTTTTTTTCTTCTAATTTAATTTTTTTACTTGATTCTTTTGGAAACTTTTTATTATGATTATTATTTTTAGTATTTGGCCTAAAATAGGATTGTACATTTATTATACGTCCCTTTAAAAAAAAAAAAAAAAAGTTACTGAATTTTTGGAGAGCTCCACTTCACTCAATAAGTGATGTTAAAACCCCTCGACAAAAAATAGATACACCATGCTACTAAAACTGGCATAAATGAGAAAAAAGGGGTGAAAAGGTCTCAAATTATAAATCCCCCCTCTCTATTTACAAGCAGGAACTGTCTAAAAAAAATCCCGCAGGGCTATAAGGAATTGAATTGCCCTTCTGCTGCTCTGCTGGAGCTCTTAGCAGAATATAACCACCGTTTATAGCAGCATGACATAGGGTGTGTGATGTGCTGATGGTCATTGTAAGACCTGTATCCTACTGACAGTATCCACCAGCAGGGAATTTAGACAAGAGTTAGGTGGAGTGTGCAGCTGCCTAAGGCACCATGGAAGGAGGGGGTGCAAGTTATGGATTAAAGTTGTAAGAAAGAATGCAATGGATTAATGGTGAAGTAGGTTGGGGCAGGGGGTAATCAAAAGAATGTCTGTCCGACAACTATCAAACTAAAACTCAGGGATTGAAGGTGGCAGGGTGCATAGTTACCCCATCCCCCCCCCCCCGCATTGGGTATCCACAGATTGTCTACCTTGTAAGGCATGTAGCAGCATTCAGTTAGACAATTATGTTTTAGCAATTTCATTATGCATTAAGTCAAGTGATTCCAAATTGGAGATTTAGCACCTGTGTGCCAACATAATGAAATATTACGTAAAGAAGTGCAGAGTCATTCAACGCCTTGGTTTAGTGAAAGCTTCAGTTCACATTACTGAAATCTAAGTCTAAGGTTGGGCCATAATACTCTGAATGGCCTGAAACATTTTCCTTTGTGGTCAGCTTAAATATTTATTATTACTAAGACATGCATGTTATTGTTAAGCAGTTATTCCAAGTCTCTAGATTTCACTGACTGCAAGAATGGAAACATACTGGTGCACAGATCAGATGTCATGCATGCAACAATTGGGAACATTTATAAAAGCTATGGAAAACTGGACATGAACCATAGCAACCATTCAGATTGTAGCCGTCACCTGGCTGCTCCAGGTTTAGTAGTGATTGGCTATTATAAGCAAAACTACATCTTAAGACCATGTTCACACATGGCATAAACAGCGACCGTTCATTTTAATTGTAATGTGGGCACATTAGGGTGTCCCGGCACTCCACTTAGCCATAGACCACAATGTTCTGCAACAATCAACGTTATTTATTGAAAGTATACGTAGTGTGAACATGGCCTTAGTGTGAATGGCTTTTCACAAATATCATTGCTTATTGAAGTTAACATATTGTTTCGTTATAACATTTTGTAAAAGTAGATCTCTTTCAATGAAATTATAACGTGACGAGTCAATGTCAAAGATCCTCCTCTTAATCTGAAAAAAAAAAGTTGTTTCCATGAGTAGAGGACATTGATTTCTTTTTGGCACTCTAGTTTTTCCCATGTGTATGTTATCTGGTTTCTGAGGACTCGTATTCACTTGTTTGACGATCCGACTTAATTTCCTTCCAGCTTGGTAGTAAAATGCCAGAGGGAAAACTGATGCTAGAGCTGATCCCATTGTTGCCAATTGGATCATTCAAGGTATCTGCCATGTCAGTGGGGATGCTTAACTGGTTGAGATGCTGGATATGAAATCACATCTTGTGGCATTTTCCTATCTGGCTCAGAAATGTCAGCTGTGACATCAGTTGGGGGTCAGTTTTCGGACAAAAAAGAATATTCCATGGAACTGATATATGTAAAAATGTGTATAATAGAGTTCACCATATTCTGTATATATGTCCTCAATAGAAAAAAATATCTATCTATCTATCTATCTATCTATCTATCTATATTAATATCTGTCTATTAATCTATAATCTATCTATCTAATTTGATTAGGAACATCTGGGTTTGAAACGCGTCTGCTTCTTATGTTTGACAATAGTAACATGCTTCTAAAGAAGTTATCAAATAAAGTACTGACAGTTTTACTGACCTGGTACTGGAGTGTATGTGTTCTTTAGTTTATCTATTATATCTGTCCGCCATACTATTTGTTTTCCGTCGAATGTTGCATTTTGTTGAGAATATTTTGGGCAACATTAAGATGTTTGCATTCATTGATTAACCCTTGAGATTTCCAGTTGTGTCCACAAATTGTAGGTATAGATTTAATACGAGCTGCATTAGAGATAATTTTCTACTCCGGGACGATATTTAACTGTTGCTCTTCCTGATCGCTAAATGTTCTTCTGTTTGATGCCATCTGGGTTTGACATGCGCAGGCATCAATAATGTATTGTATTCTTGGTCTGGACAAGCAGAATTGGTTAATGTGTTATTCAATGAGAGCAAAGGAATCTCTGCTATAGAGAGGTCAGAGGTTCTTATAGCCAAGCCAAAGGGCATTGGAAGATGTATATTAAATGCATGTCAGCTTGTGGGTTGTGAAAGTAAAGCGGTAGTCTATTAAAAGGGACAAGGCATTTTAAGATGCCTGATCACTGAGCTCAGGGTCAAAGTTTATCTTTGGGTCAGTAACACATTCCTAGTCCAATTGTTGTGCTTTTTTAGATGTCCTGAAATGGACTCTCACTGAATGATGTTCAAAACAAAATACTTGGTTTAAGTTATAATAGGGAAGAAAAGGCTATTTATAAAGACGGATGACATAAAGGGTTTAAAAAAATTTTACAAAAAATGCATTCACTTGTAAGACGCCTTTCTAAAAATGACTTGTGTGCAGCTTTGGAATCACAGTCTTCTTTTTACAGTAAAATAAGAACTTTTATTAGTATAAAAAACACCACAACACGTCAAACAGGCTGTAAATATATGTAGATATTTTTATGTACATAGACGAGAATATTTTTACCATAAAGGAAGCTTCGCACGAACCCTTTCAGAGCTGAAACAGTAGCTACATTCAGCCAAACATTCAGTGACTATAGGAGAGAGCACTCATGTAGTAGAATTGCCAAAGGCCCAGGACTCGAGAAACGTGATGATTATATCCCTCACATGGGTTAGTGATGTAATAACATGGCTGAATATAGTGAGGGGCAAGGACTAAGAAGTTATTGTTATAGACATATGCAAGTTTTTCTTATTACACTGAATTTGTGACAATTTGACTTTTTTCATCTTTAGTTATTTTTACTGGATGATGACATTACTCTGACTTTAGTGTTATTTAATGAATAATTCTTGTATTTAAAAAGCATCTTCAATAAAAAATAAAAATAATTATTTCTGAGAATAAAGAATAGTTATATCTGCTTAGGATATCAATAGGATCTCAGTTTATTATCATTTAGCATTCTTAATATCTTAAGAATAGAAGGGGCACTCATTCAGGCTGCATAGTGGCAGTAAGAACATATGTCTACAATTTGGAAGTTTGAAAATGATGGCAGATAATCCTGCATGAGAAGTAATGGCACCCATGCTGGCTGTCACTAAAAATAACAAATAAATGGGAGAATAGAAGAAGATGACTCAAGTACTTGCCATATATCTGGTAATCCAAATCCTGCTGTAATGGTAGGAATATACTGGAGGGAAACTGATGTCAGATATGATCCCATTATTGTAAGTGGATCTTTCCTGGCATCCAACATATCAGGGGAAATGCCAGATTGGTCCAGGATCCAGACAAGAAAATGGGTAGTGACGTTCTTCTCTGTGCATAGTAAATAAAGTCAATATAAAACTAAGTGTATAAATTGACTGATTTAACCCAATGGGGTCACCAGTAAGCCTGGGTTCATATATATATATATTATTTCCATTAAGATCTTTTTTTTTTGGGCAAAATATGGCCACAACTGACATAAAAATGCATTAGTTATTATCAGGTTTTTTTTCTACAATTTTTTACAAGAAAAGTTTAACCCCTAGAGTTCTAAACCGCCGCGGTCCCGGGTGCCGCTCGTAGCTCGGGACCACGGCTATTAGCGGACACGGTCCGATTGCCGTGCTTGCTGTCAAAGTGGACAGCTGCATCCGATTACTTACTGCAGCACTTCCCTGGTGTCTAGTGGGGAGGATCTTACCCTGTCCGGGGTCAGTGCCGTAATGGCGCTGATCCTGGCTCGGCACTCGATTGCTTCCGGCTGCAGCAGCCGGAAGCAATCGATGTGCCTATCTCATCGATCTATGCTGCATATCTATGCAGCATAGATCTTAATGAGAGATCAATGCACTTATACTAGAAGTCCCCCAGGGGGACTTCTAGTATAAGTGTAAAAGTAAAAATAAGTGTTATTATTAATAAAAAGCCCCCTCCCCTGATAAAAGTCAGAATCACCCCCCCTTTTCCCATGTTATAAATAAAAATAAATTAATAAATAAACATGTTTGGTATCGCCGTGTGCATAATTGCCCGAACTATTAATTAATCACATTACCGATCTCGCACGGTAAATGGCGTAAGCGGAAAAAAATCCCAAAGTGCAAAATTGATCATTTTTGGTCGCATCAAATCCAGAAAAACTGTAATAAAAAGCAATCAAAAACTCGCATATCAAGGTACCGATATGAAGAACACTTCATGGGGCAAAAAATGACACCTGACACAGCCCCATAGACCAAAGGATAAAAGCGCTATAAGCCTGGGAATGGAGCGATTTTTAGGAACATATATTTGTTAACAATGGTTTGAATTTTTTACAGGCCATCAGATACAATATAAGTTATACATGTTAAATATCGTTGTAATCATAACGACTTGAGGAACATGCATAACAAGTCCGTTTTACCCCAGGGCGAATGGCGTAAAAACAAATACCCCCCAAATAAACAAAATGTGTTTTTTTTTTCAATTTCACCACACTTTGAAATTTTTTCTGGTTTCGCAGTGTACTTTATGAAAAAATTCATCCTGTCATTGCAAA
The DNA here is from genome assembly GCF_027789765.1 of Dendropsophus ebraccatus. Lineage (NCBI taxonomy): Eukaryota > Metazoa > Chordata > Amphibia > Anura > Hylidae > Dendropsophus > Dendropsophus ebraccatus. Next base: position 88,843,406 of record NC_091459.1, read on the forward strand.
GTACAATTATTGGCACAAAAAATAAGGGCTCATTTTGATTTCTAGGTGAAAAAATGCAAGTGCTATGGCCTTTTAAGCACAAGGAGGAAAAAACGAAAACGCAAAAATTGAAATTGGCCCCGTCCTCTAAGGGTTAAAGCAGCATAGGAAAGCACTGCAATACATGTCCTGGACCAGTCTGGCATTTTAACTGGATGCCAACAGCGATCCCATTGATAACAAAAAGATTGGTTCTGGCAATAGTTTTCCTTCTGGATTTTCCCTGGGAAAGTAAACCATATAACCGGTTATATGAAAACCATCACAACCTGTAAATAACCTGAATTCTTTCTTGTGGTGGCCTTTACCTTAAAGACGTAACATTATATGTTTAGCAGTGTTTATTTAACCTGTGCTACCTTCAGTATATCAGGGGTTAAGCAGTATTGTTATGTAGTGCATTAAATAGTTTGCGGATGCCCTGGTACTTGTTAGACCGCGTTTGGGGGCAGCTGTACGTTTTGCCTTCTTAGTCAAGTAATTTCTTTTAACAAAATGTTAAGCACAGATGGGGCTGTGGCTGTCACTTCCCCATTATTGTCTGTGCAGCTGTTGGGCCTCAATTCACTGTTTTATGTATTCAGACAGTTACTTAGTGGAGACTCTCTGAAAGCCTGGTCCAGCCTCTAATCGCCAAATAAAATGGCCATTTGTCTCCTCTTCCTATTGTTTTGTTTTGGTAACACATGTCACAAGCTCAATTACCCAGTTCATTAACAGCTCCCACTGGACATGATGATGAGGGAGTCCTGATAAGGTAGCCGCTTGGCCTATATAGTCAATAATATACTCTTCTTACAACTGTAAACAAAAGTTTGGGGTGGACCTGGGATTTAATGAGCTAAAACTCTCACTTCATTATGTCCCCTCATCCATCCTGGAGTGTACACATGTAACAGCTAGTCTAGCACATGCAAAAAAACAACAACAAAAAAACCTGGCAAAAAAACAAAGTAAAAACAAACAAACTTAAAAACAAAACAAAAAGAAAAAGCTACATTGTAATAAAAGGTTATAGCACGGTCTTCTTTTATGAATTATATAAATCAGGCTTGCTAACAGGTTGTAGTTTCACACCATAGGTTAAGAAGTTGAAGTTCATGTGTTGAAGTTTGGTTGCTGCATGTTTTTATTTTTTTCAGAAATCTAAATGAATTTTAGCAATTTGTTCTCTGTCTGGATTCTTTTCAGTTAGTGTTTAATTTAACTCCCTCCTTTTGACTTCCTTACTGGTGAAAAATATCAATAGCTCATTAAATTTATATATAACAATGCAGGATTTTCACAATTTCATGGTTTTTCGCAGTGAAATAATATTTTCACGGCTGACGATTTCCATGAAATTTGTCGCCACCGTGAAAAATAGACAGAACTATGGTTATTTGTGTGGACAGGATCAATGGAGCTTTCCTAGACACCCTGAGCACTGTGCTCATTCACATAAAATTGGGCTTGCTGTAGACACTCAGCCTTGCTCTGTGGTCGAGTAATGTTAAGGAAATGAAACTGGCAGCAGACATCACATCGACCAGAAGAGGGAAGACAATTCTTAAGGCTCATCTCCGCAAATATAGAAATATAAATGCAATGAAATATTTTACATTTGCCATTGAAACACATTTTAATTTATTCAAAACTATTCTACAAACAATGCATTCACTATAAAAGGGGATGAAAAAAAAATTAGATAGTAAAATTAATGTTATTGATCCTATTATTTACTGGTAAGATAATTTAAATTAAAATTTAAAAAAGTGTTAAATTTATAGAAGGATTTAGCAGCTGACAATTGGGATATAATCCAGAAAAAATATACAATAACCAAAATTGTTCTAGCATTTTCCTATTTCCAGAGCAGGACATCTAATGGAAAGGTTCTTAGCAACCAATTCCTGTGGTCACTTATTCTGTTATAGATGATACTACATTGTTACTATTAATATTCACTATTAATAACATGTTTATTATATATATATATATATATATATATATATATTAAAAAAAAAAAAAAAAATATATATATATATATATATATAAAATCACAATTAATCTGTGATTTCTAATTCCAATAAGAAATCAATACAAAAACGAAATGATGATACTAATAAATAAAATGATTATAATACCATATAAATGCATATCAACCGGGAAAATTATACATTATTACATATTTTATTATTTTTGGGGAGTGGGCTTAGATTGTATAGAACTGAAAAAATAAAAAAATCCATCAATATTGTATGTAACTCTATTTTTGTGGATACAAAGTATTTTTACAAGGTACTATGCTTTCTGTCCTCTTGATGTCTATAGTAGGAGCTTATGATAAATGTAGTTTTGTGGAGTACAGGGTGGGGTTACAACTCCAGGTGCTAAATGATCTAGAGTAGAGGGTCTTGGATTAACCCCTACTGTGAGCTCATTTCACACCCTCCTCTTCAGCCTCCCCCATTCCACCCAAAAAAAAGAAACTTTCCATTCCTTCCCCCTTTTTCCAGTCCAGTTTTCTTTGTGTATGCTACTCCCTGCCAGGCAGGTGTCAGAGGCCTGAATGCTGGTATAGACTCAGTTAATGGATACCACAGATGGAGCGTGGAAATTGGTAGAAAAGGCCCCAGCCACAGGCCATTTCTCGGGGGCCCCAACAAAGACAAACCAAGTAAGTCAACAAAAAAATCCTAAAAGACCACAAAAGCTGGGTGTCATTTACTGAAGGCTGGCAAGAGGAGTTATGTCCTGTGTAACATAAGTTCTTGTATTCGGAATGTGACACCTCATCTCCAAACATGGCTTCTGGTGTAACTCTTTTTGATTTATAGAAATGGGGCGGCACCACTATACTGCCGCCTCGGTACTGTACAATGAAATTGTGAAAAGTTCAATAAATCTGGGTCACTGTGAGAAGCTACTGTACAGTAATGTCTCTCAAACGTTACATATCAATAAATGAGTATTCTGTTGATGGTAACTCAGGTTCACCCCATTGTGATTTAGTGGTTCAATGTTTTATCAAGACCTATTAAAAACAATTATGTAAAATATTCTGTAACTAAGTGGTAATGAATATTATTAAGAATATGGTGGGGTCATGTAAAGATTCATATTGGTTTTCTTTTCTTTTTAATAGCACACATTTAAATTCTGTAATATTGTAAGGAGCTTAGAATTCAACACACTTCTGTAAATCACTTCAGTGAATTTAAATTGATGTCACTTTTGTAGGTTTATAGAAATCTATCATTTGTGACTTCCTTAATGTTTGCCATGATAGTACTGAATTATCCTTTACACAATAATTTTCATAGATTACATTTGGCCTGCTAGTTCGATGGTGGAAGCCTGTAACCTTTCTGAATCCTTGTGGCAAGCAAGGGGTAAAGTCGCGCTCTCGAGACTTTGGCTTAGAATAGGGATTTTGTTAACAATGAGATCAAGGGCAGAAAAGTTATCTAAAGCCAGCCTGGCCGGATTACAAAGTTCTGCCTTTTAAGAATAAGTGGCAGCATTGGCCTGGCTGTGAAGTTTAATTAAAAGAAGTTCCAGAATTAGAGACTGCTCCCATGTCCCATAACCCCTCGTGACCTAGGCCGTAGCCCTAGGAAATATTTGTGTGCACAGTAGTACAGCTCAGTGTCATAAGCCACTGGTCACATGAGTTTCTATAATTGAATGTATCCCAGGCAGGATGAAATTGGAAAGATTTTGGCCTTCAGATGCAATCAGTCGAGAAAATAGCTTACATTTACAATAAGCATTACAATAGATTTTTTAGATGATATTTTTTAGATTAATTTATTCAGCTATAATAATTATTATGTATTTATGTAAATTGGGTATAATTGAGCAGGTTGGTATGATTACATGAAGATTACTTCAAGAATTCATCACTTACTCTGTTAACATCCAAGCTGGTTTTCTATATTGTGTTGACATACCTGTCATATATCATTATACTGTAGCACATTGACTGGGAAAACAAAGGCCCCAGCTTGGGACAAGTAATGATGTAGTACATACCGTAAGGGTTTTGGTAAAATTGAATGATAAATAACAGCTTAGTGGATTGAAGAATAACCTCTGGCCAAATTTCCTCCCTGGTGCCTATTTTAAAGTACAAAGCCAGATACTATGATGCTATATTTTCTCCGCTGGGCATTACTACAAAGTTCCTGTTTGTTTTGTAAGGCTGTAACATAAGCATAGCCAAGTTTTAGTCTCTGTTTTCTTTCCCATGGACTAGAAGAAACAAACTTGATAGACGTTGGTCTTTTGTCACACAACAGATTTCCACCAGAGATGATTCTTGAAGTCCTCCGATGGCTTTGTTTGAGAAACTACATTTCTCGCCAATATAGTCGGCCGCTAAATAACCATGAACGATATGTATCTTCAAAATACGTCTTTCAGCCGTGGTGTATTTCATGATTTAGTACTGTCAATCTTTGCAAATTTAGTAATTTTTGTTCACCTTGACATGTCTAAGTACTTTATGTGTTGACCCGTGTGATCTGTTCCTTTCAGCTCCTTCATCCCCCCAATCTGAAGAAGGTTCTGACATTGACTCTGAACCAGACCTTCCCTTGAAGAGGAAGCAGCGTAGAAGCAGGACCACATTTACGGCTGAACAGCTGGAGGAACTAGAGAGAGCGTTTGAGAGGACTCACTATCCAGATATTTACACTCGGGAAGAACTTGCTCAAAGAGCCAAGCTAACTGAGGCTAGAGTACAGGTAATGAACACGCTTCTCTCTCTTCAGTCCAAAATGTAAAAATAAATAGGGCTATCATGACTGTTAATGTAACGGAAGGCATCAGTATTAATACTGTTTCTTGATTGATGCATTATCTAGATTTCTTAAAAGGTCACTTTTGTCGGGCCTGTTCTGATCCTTGATCATATTATTTTGTTCTTCCCTATATTACAGTAAAAAATTCAAGGGGAAACAGAATACTGGTTCATTATAAGGATCATAAAATGGACGTGTTTTTTCCTAGAGAAGATGATCCTCTAGACCTGTTCCACAACAACTCCAAATTACATGCGCATTTGTTCCCATGTTTTCACTTATAGGAGGATGGTAAAACAATACAGGGCAAAATAGGGGATTAAAACTCATCATGTTAACACAAGTAATAAATGTTGTTGTGTTTCCAAGAGCATTTATTTTCGTAAGTCGATGACCCTTACCAGGCAAATGCAGGAGGCTTTTTCCAGCTGTTATAATGTGTCTTTAACCCTCTGACTTCACAACATTCCTTATGGCTTCCTCAGATCCCTAGAGACTCATAACCTGTCACACTATTACCATGATCTACAGTCTAACAAATTCCCCTGAACATCTAACATATGGGTCTTGAAATGAGCACAGCATGAAGCGGCATATCACTGTCAGTCAGGACCTCTTTGCTGCTGGAGAGGTGCGCAGTGCATCGTATTACAGCAGCAGGGAAGGAGTTAATTTACCATACAAGCTTTCTCATTCCTTGTTGGTGCTTTTTATTAAAGGGACAATACAGCCTCACGAGACCAGTAAAACTGGCTGGCGTTTTTTCTTAAGTGGACCTACAATGCTGCCAAATGTGAAGTTGTTTTATTGAATAGACTGATATTTGCTCTTTGGCTATTATATGTTTTATGTCCAAGAGTTTTCTGCTTATTCGATTTTTTCATTTTAGGCTCTTTAGATGCACCTGCAATGCTCATTTTTTCAGCAAATATGCACCTGCATTAAAATGACATAATGATAAACTGCATTGAAAATATAAATCATTGTGCAGAATCAAAATCACATATTAAAAAAAAACAAATTACCAAAATGACATGAAATATAATCAATTGGGGAATGTATCACAGATAGTTAACCTGCTACATAGGTGGTGCTGGCTATATCCCATCAATCCCTGTAGAAGACTCTTATCTGTATACATTGTTATAGGATTCTGTCATTACTGTAGAAGATGTCCCAGAAGACTCTTAAAGACATTAGATAATGACGTAATCCCAAAGGTTTCCATTTGTCTCTTACAAAGTTGTATGGTCTTGTTAAATGGAAGAACAAATGACTCTACTTCTTGCCTGGCAAGGGAGTAATAAACAATTCAGACATAAAATATGCTTCTATTCAATTGTGTATTATGCCTTTTCCCAGACCATAAATCTTCATAAGGTGTCAAGAATTATATTGATGAATCTTCCATGGAGGATATTGTCCATTATTTTGTATCATCTCAGTATCAGGCTTTGGAATGTGTGCATCCTCTATCACTCTTATCTTACACGTGCCTATCCTTTGAGATGACCATATATATAGATATCCCGATGTTCAGGTGAATTGTGTTGGTTCCTTCTGCTACATATAAATGGGCACTTACTAATGATTATAAATATTTATTTTACAGGTTTGGTTTAGTAACCGCCGTGCCAGGTGGAGGAAACAAGCAGGAGCTAATCAGCTAATGGCCTTCAATCACCTGATTCCAGGAGCTTTCCCCCCTGCTGCCATGCCCGCTCTACCAACCTACCAGCTATCAGAGGCGTCCTACCAACCTACATCTATACCACAAGGTAAACCCTCATAGATTCGGAAATAAAATCACGTAGCTTTAAAAACTATGTGACTTCTCTTGTTACAGCATACTGAATATACAGATTTCTCTCTCTTTTTTTTTTAACTTTTAAATGAACATTCCCTCTTTCTATTTTGCAGCTGTGTCTGATCCAAGCAGCACGGTTCACAGACCCCAACCTCTCCCTCCGAGCAGTGTTCACCAAAGCAGCCTTCCTTCCAATCCTGAGAACAGCTCGGCCTACTGCCTGCCCAGCGGCCGGCATGGATTTTCCAGTTACACAGACAGCTTTGTACCCCCATCTGGGCCTTCCAACTCCATGAACCCCACCATTGGCAATGGCCTTTCACCTCAGGTCAGTGGAGTGTTTTCATTCCTTTAACTGAGAGCCAGAACCGAATAGGCCGGTCACCCGAGGCAAAAAGGGAAGAAATTGCCAAATTCGAACCATAAAGCGTTCTTTATATGAGCCACATGATTCTATTTTGCAAATTTCCTTCCCTTTTTTCCTCCTCCACCCCCACACTGGCTACTTCAAAAGCTGTGGCTGGTAGGCTGTCTTTCAAGTGTTTTTCTTCCTTCAAAATAATATAGACCTTTCTGGAGTTAAAAATGACAGTGGCCACAAGGCAAAGAGTCTGAGGGAACTGCACAACAAAGATCACAATGTCTTGCACGCAGCATACATCACGAGCAAGAGCAAGCCTTGTTTACTCCAAAGATATTCCAGATCTCTTCTTCTTAGTGCAATGTTTAGCTATGGGCTGTAGATCGCCCTGCAAAATTTTATATTTTATGTAACCCCTATACGAGTCCTGCTGTGAATATTCTAGATGTATGTTTTTTTTTTTTTTAATTATAATTATTCCTGCTGTTATTAGTTAGGACCAAAGGGGTTTATTGACTTCCTACTCTGAAAATAAAAATAAAAAGTAGAATCTAACCCAAAGGTCTTTCAATGTATAGGAATTTTGATATCGTATTATTTGGGGTGTAATATTTAGATAAAGATTTAATAATTTTCTAAAAGAGCATCTCTAGGTTCCGTGGCCCTTTAAAAAAAAAATCCCAGCATCAATAAATTAAAAGAATGCTGGCACCTTGGGAATATATATGGTTCTCAAAGCAATAATTATACTGTTAATTTTCATTCAGAAGAGTTTTGGTGTTGTACTTGGGAATTCCAGTAAAATAAATTGACTTGGTAATTGAGTGTCAAAAGGTTGGTTGAATTTACTACGGTCCACAGCTGCCTGAGGTTGGCTTGACATTGTTAATGTGTGTCTAAACACAGGGATTTTTATTATATCAGAGGGACTAATATTCAGGTGTCTAATAGTTTCTCTGAACGGCATGCAATCTATAATTAAAATCAGGCCTCTTTGTCGGGCTAAGTGGGGGCAGTTTCACAGCTATGAATCCTCCCCAAACACATCTTCCTCTCGGCAGTGAGAGGAAACAGAAGGATATTGAGAATGACATAAATGAAAAGTGAAAAGACAATTATACCCAATTACACACTCATCAGCCTGGCTCTAGCACTGAGAGGGCATCTTAATAGGCAGAAAATGAGATTTTAATGGCACAAAGGGGAGCAAAAATAACGACTTGCGTCTCTTCCCTCTCCTCTACGTGAGGTTAGAATCTTGAGACGGTTAGAGCTACTCTCTGCTAGACAGTGATAAATCTGTGAAAATATAAAGTTCAAAGACTCCAGAGTTAAAAAGGGTGCACAGTCAAATGCGATGGAATAAACATTACTGCCTATGGGCAAAAAAACTCATAAAACCTCCCTTTTCTAACAGTAAGTGTAATTAACTTTCACTGCTTTCTTTTTTACTGCACATTAGCAGGAAGCCCAAACTTTCTGGCTTTTAACACACAGTAGGAGCGAATGACTTTAAAATGGAATAATCATCTTTTTCCAATGTCCTGGTATCACATATAAAGAGGCGGCCAGGACTGGTATTTATTTTGTTAATTAATTGGACCGGCCGGGTAGTAATGTCTTTTACACTTAGAAAAAGGGCTTTTTCATCTGAAGTATAAAATGTTTATTTACACTTTGAAGCCTTAAGACAACAAAATAAACAAGGCTATAGAAATTATAACCAAATGTGTGTACTGTGGTCCGTATAAAAAACCACAAGGGGCGGTTAGGAAGTGGAGCCCTCTAAGGAACCTTAAGTGTCTCCGTTCCATAACTCAGATTTTTGTTATTTTCTTGCATACTTCCGGAATGGTAAATAGTCACTCTAAGACTTACATTTTGGCATTGGCTTTTAAACTGGGATGCAGATACAGCAATTAATGTTATTTAATGATTTCTAACAGTGTTTGATGTGCAGAGATTGAGAAAGCTCATATTTTCATGATTAAATAAAACCACCTGCAAAGACCATTAAAGTGATGTAGTGTTCCCCCCAGTTTTACCCATCAGCATCTGGGACACAGAAAATACTATGAAATCTGTGGAATCTGTGTGGGATTGTAATCTGAATAAGAAAAGTTGACAGACAGGGTATCAGTCATCTTTGGGGATGCTTTTATTTCCAGCCCATCTCTACATTTGACTTTATATACTTGACTTTTATTGATCATGCTAAAGTTTTTCTCAGGCATACTACCTAAGGGACGGAGTAAAAGTGGTGGAATTTTAAGCAGAACCCGTTCTGTGGATGTTGCTTGGAAGTCCACCTGTCCCACTCAACACAACTCTTTGGGTGGAGAGTGGCGGAGAGCGGAGGTGCTCGAGACATCCTACTGAATTAATGGGACAGGCGGAATTTCAAACAGCATCTGTGGTGCGGGCTCCGCTTGAAATTCCGCCACTTCTACTCAGTGTGAACAGGCCCTAACAGAGGGTGCAGACTGGATTCTATATGTCACCTGATCATATAATAGATTCAGTCCTATACATGTATACATGTGAATTTTATTTGTGAGAACCGAACTTGGTACGCTACACCTAATGATAACGGGCAAATGCTCCAAACATTATCCAACATCATAGATGGATCTCTTTTCTTCCGGACATTCATTTCTTTGTTATCAAAGTAGATGTTGAGGTACCTACTACCTATGCATTCTACAGAGAAGGGTTTACACTAGTCTGTGAGCATTAGAGAACATTAGCGTATGTTATGCTACATTTTGGGGAGGACAGATGTTGGGATCAGCAGGAAAGACATATGGTTAGAGGATGAAATATAGTAGTAGCAAGAGTCAAATGGAAACTAAATACACCTGCCAACTTAAATCTTTCTGTTCCATTATTATTCAGAATATAAAATATTATAAAATCATTTATTATTATTATTTTTTATCAATATTATCTCTATGGTGACACAACATCCTGCAAAAATAAAGAAAGGCCTAAAATGCCAGCAAGATGTTCGATCTTTATTACACTGCATAATTTATAGCTATTTTTGTGATTTTTGCTTTAAGGACCTTTATACAAGAGCAGATGTTATACATTTTATTTCTGAACACTTTACAAGAGTGTCATTTATTAAATGCTTATTGGTATGAGACAGTTAATAAACTGCATTAGCTTCTAGTATACTGTCACATGGTGCGGAGCCGGCATCCTGTAACCTTTGGCCGGGATAGCTCTTTCAGGACATGCTCTTCATTTCCTGTTATGTCACCTCAGTTATGGCCCAATATATAAAGCTAATGATTTGTTTTAGCCCTTTGACACATATTTTGGATGATTTGCACAAAGAATGTGGCCTCCACCTCTTGATATGTATAACATAAACTGTTATATAAGAAGCACAAGTGGGTCACAATGAACTCAATTCAGCTAAAAGAGAGCAGTGGGAATTCAATTAATGTATCTAAGAGGGGCTGAGGCTTAGGCTTCTTTCACACTGCATTAAATGCTTCAGTTAAATCTATTCCCCGGGAAAAGATCCCAGTGTACTGATTTTACAGATCCATATAGTGGCATCTATTGACCATAAGCTCCCATTGTAAAAAACAAACAAACATATACTACATGGCATACATATTTACTTGAAGCCTTAGTATGGAAAAGTGCAGTCTACCACGCTACTCCATACAGCAAATAAAGACCGTTCATGGCCCAGTCTTGTCCACTTCTTCGCTGCCCCCATGTGCGGTCCATAACAGCTAGTGCCAGCTTCTTCCCTCCTCCTGGCCTGGTTCGGTAGCCCTGTGGGTCCATATTATAACACGTCAGGAGTTTTTTCAGCTCACATAGTAAACATACATTATTAATACAGTGTCAAACGCAAGCATAAGGGAGTATTTCAATGTTATTGGATATCCTACAGAACAAAAATGGTTAAACTAAGAACCTCTTCAGATATTGTCCATAATCATATACAATCGGTTGTATCATTTTTTCCTTTATTTACAAAATGGCTCTCGCCACTGTCATTAAAGCTTTATGTTAAAGGGGTTTTTCATAGAAATTATATCAATGACCTAACCTTAGGATAGGCCATAAATAACTCATTGGCAGGAAGCGGACAACCCTTCACCCCTGCCAGTAATGTAAACAGTGTAAAGAGCCAGAAGCTTCAGCTCTGTATGTTGTACAGTTATAGTGCTGGGTTAGTGAAGCACAGCTTCCATTAAAGTAAAAGGGAGCTGCACTGCAATAACCAGACAGCACCACTATGCAAAGTACAGTGTTGAGGCTTCTGGTTCTGTTTACTATGTGTAAATCTGGGTGCTGTGGCTCATCAACAGATGATCAGTAGGGGTACAGTGGGATTGGCCTATCCTGAGCATAGGCTATCATTACCGTTGTTATGGAAAACCCCTTTAATTTAGGTTTCTATAGACCTCCCAGAAGCAATGCTAGTTTTGTATGATAATTTCTCCTGCAAGATAATTTCTGAGACCTGGATCCAGTGATTGCTCCTGTAGCTCTTCATTTACAATAATTAGGCTGTGCAAAGGCTCTTTATCAACTAGATCTACCCGTGTAAAAGGAGCCTAAGGTAGATTTTCTTTAATGTTGGTATAGCTCATTTTAGTTATGTGTACTTCATAGGATGCATCTCACAAGTCTATTTATGAGATCCTGTCCTAACAACTAGTCCTGGTTTAGCTGCATTGCCCTACACATAAAAATGCCCCATCTATTACTGTGTTCCTGGCCCTCCCACACATATGTGTTTGCTAGCAGTGATTTTATAATGAAGAGGATTAGCTTTTTAGCTTGAGAAATCCCACCAAGGTGTAGGCCAGATTAAACACACATGATGGAGATGTCCTTATAAAAGTATGAAGGATAGGATCTGCCATCACTTGATTCATGCCCGTGTGAACATGACTAAGGAATTCACAGCCATTCTGCGCAGCGGGAATAGCACAGAGCAGGTGGCACCATTTTTCTTAGAACCGGGCCTGCATCTGTTTCTCATCACAATAGAGCAGGGCTCTGGACATCTTCAGGACAACGTGTCCGGCTTCCTGTGGAGAAAGCTTCTGTAAATTACACGCTACACATGTGTGAGGGTCAAACATGGACAGAATGCATAAAGTTAACCCTTGTTATACTGGAATGTACACAAGCCAGAAAAGGTAGGAGTAATGCAATGTACAGTAAATAACATGGAATTGGAACAGGAACATAAACACCTGTAGGCCATGCATGAAATACGCAGCCTTTTTAGTCCTTGGCATAATTTCATTTGTAGACTAGTGACATAGGTATGACATCACGACATAGGTACGACATCACTGCTGACATCATGGGGTACTTTATAGAAATGTGACTTTTTAGATAGATCTAATTTTTTGTCATAGTAAAGTAAAATAATAATTTGAAAGCCTAATCCTAGTTTTCGAGTTACGTAATATGTAGTTATCACTCTATGAACATAATAACTGATTACAATAATGTTGCCCTACTGACTATATTTGATGCCCAATAACATTGCATTGCATTCTTCGCCTGAACTGTTCCTCTAAAATTGGTGATCTGGAAAGAATGCTGAATTGTTGTGTTGAGTTGAACTTTACAGCATATTCTAGGATCAGCCCTTCAGGGTGGACTCTCTGTTACGTGAAAATTTTAACTGTTTGGTTTCCAAGTGGTTCTGATTTGAGGTAACATTGTTGAGATGTGTTGGCCTATTATATGGTTTGCAATGGGATCCTTATTACATTATACATGTCTTTAGGAAAATATATTCACTATTAATTCAGTTACGGATGCTGGCAATTTTGCGCCGGGCTGATAGCTTTCAAGTGTGTGAGAGATTTTTTACCTCTGCAAACACTCCTGCGTGATCCCTTACTGTGGAAACGAGAGCTTCTCTAGAACCGGAAACAAAATGATACTCACTAGTTTAGTAAAAGGGATTAGACCGAGGTGACCGTGTCCTTCCCTTAGTTCTGTGTTCAGGTGAAAAGGTTAAGAAAAAAAAATACAGGGGTCCCACAGCCCGGGGCTACTTCCCTTTTTTTAGCTTTCAAACAGACATTGGCAGGAAAATCAAATTATTGGGATGCTAATTCAGTGCAGCTAGATTCGTGGAACACTAGAGTTCACTGGAAGAGGAATATGTTTTTTTTATGTGGCTTGCTCTGGGTTCATTCTGCGTGCCTTTATTTTTTAGACGTTTCCGCCCATATTAGTACTTTTTGCACAGTGTTTTTTTTTTTTCTTTATGCAGTTATACTTCTCAATACCATGAGGGACATTTATCAATGTGTTTGCACAGAACACAGGAAAATCACAATTTTTTAAAGAAATGTTTTTACACCAGAAAACTAGCATATAACCCCTCATTGCTTCTTAGGCTGTTGATAGCAATAGCAGGGACTCCCAGTAACATAGGGCCCATGCAGATCTTGTCAAAATTCTAATAAAAATTGAAATCTAGAAATCAGTTACAATGTTTTTAACCCCTTTATTAGCTGTAAACAAATTGCTATATACTGTTGGCATTATAATACCTCTGGATTTAACTTATTACTATATCAAAAACAGAATTATAGCATGGGTATTGTAATATGGGTTTGTGCTGGATTTTACATCTACTTAATTGAACATATTTGTATGTAGGTTCCCTGTACATTATTTATATAGCCATGTATTATATTGCGTGGAAATAAAGCATACTAAAAAGTCAACTGTTTTCCACAGGTAATGGGTCTCCTTACTAACCACGGTGGAGTGCCTCACCAACCTCAGACTGACTATGCCTTATCACCATTAACTGGAGGTCTTGAACCCAGCACTGCTGTGTCAGCAAGCTGCAGCCAGAGACTAGAGCATATGAAGACGTTGGATAGTCTATCGACATCTCAGTCATACTGCCCACCAACCTATAGCACATCAGGATACAGCATGGAGCCTGTAACGGGATATCAATACAGCCAGTATGGACAGAGTAAGTATACTTAATAAGCCAGTAATCTGTGCCATATAGACAGGCTTTGACTCAATAAGTACTCAGAAGCAGGAAGTCTTTAGCAATCTTGAGCATCAAATTTGGAAGGTCACAGATTATGTCCTAAGCTTGAAGTATAGTTTAACCATTTCCATTAATGCAGTGGACTCGATCCCATGCAGCGGGTTGACTTTTTTTTCCTATCAGATAAAGCACAAAACAAGAAACATTGTGGCTTCCAACAGAAGGTTGATGACTCTCTCTTTCTCACTGAGTCTCTTTTGTCTCCGGTGCCCGTTGATTGTTCTCTGAAAAACATCTGTTGCATAATTATTTGCTTAAGTGATGTCAAAGACATCTTGAGGTGATTACGGGCCGAGACATGAGACCTGACCGCCATTAGGTAAAACAGAAGGTTTTGCCCGACATGCAGTAACCACGGGCATGCCCCGTATTAGAAACACATGTCTTTAATCAAGTCAGTTCAAGAGTCATTAAAGTATATGATCATGTATTCTGAAGCGTTTGTCAAACTTGTCCTGGGAATAAAAATATTAGCCCTATTCTTTGATATTCCAGTATTACATGTGACAGTGTCAACCTATGGTTCAGACTGGCTCTTAAAGTGAATTGGTCTTAAGTCTTCTAAACATCTCTGTTTCCTACAGGTGCCTTTCATTATCTGAAGCCCGATATTGCATAGAGTGACTGTCTCTTCGATGGTGTTAGGAATGGAAGTTGGGTATGATGGATCTTCTCATCAATGGGCAACACCAACTGGAGCTTGACTGTGACAAATAAGTAGATGATTATGACTTCTTTTATGCAAGTGAAGTGGATAATAAGAAATATTATAATTCAGCTGGCTTTGTAGGGAAAAAATGGACATTCTACCATTCTCCTGGAATGACTTATCTACAGACTAGGCAACTGTTTCGAGCATGGAGGCCACAGCGAAGCTCTGCTTTGGAAGTCAAAGCTTTTCCCAGGTTTTCACAAGAGGCTGAAGAGAGATTATTTTTTACGATGAGACAGCTGTTAAAGAGAAGCCTTTCTATGTTGGACCCAGCCTCGTAAATGGCACAGAGCAGGGAATATACAGGATTTTGTGCCCCGTGGACTTGGTCATGGTGAAGCGCTCTCACTTTGCAGCTAGATTTGACTGTATCGATGACATTCCATGTGACAGACGCAAGTTTGGTCATCGTCTTGTTATTTAGGGTTCACATAAATAGACAAACAATGTCAAATGTTATTAAGACTTTACTAGGATTAACACCCAGCATTTAAGAACTGGCAAATACATTTGGCGTAAAAAATAAATAACTGAGAGGGGAACGCCCAGCGCCAAATTCTGACTGAAAGACATTGATTTCATGGCTGTCAATCAACGTGCAATAACATACCTCACTTCAACATCCCTTTCATGTCTTGCGAATACAATAGGATTGTATTTTTCAGCAAGTTTATTCATTTTCAAAGAAATTTCTGAACCTCGATTTAACATTTTCTACAAGAAAGCCACTCTTTCTATTTTATAATACAGTAAAGAAGGCATTGAAGGCATTCCACTATTCTGTCTGTTGTATGTTTCTATATGCCGCCAGTGGGATTTTTTTCTTTCCAAATGTTTGATTTGAGAATCCAGTATGTCTTTCCAGAATACTTTAGGCAAGGCTTGGTGAAATAGTTCAACAATATATAACAATCCATTGGGGGGGGGGGGGGGGGCTCTTGACTGATTGGTTGATATGATTATACAACATGGTAGCACTGGGCCTAACTCCAAGTTGTAGCTCATTCTGATGGGCATGGCATGGGCATAATTGGAAACCTTGCTCAACATTTTCTGGCATATACCTTAATGTTGAAGCATTACAAACTTACTTATTTTACAGTAATCTGCTTTACAGTGGAGGTAGCCATATGAGGGATGGACCATATTTCTTGAGCTTGCACACTGTGTTATGCTTAGAGCAGGTCATAGGGGCTTGACACAGGAATTCAAATAATACCAAAGAAAGAATTCCTGTGTCATGTTCCATCCTCTATGGATAACACAATGTTTTGCATGGAGTGTTCCTTAAAGGGCTGCAGTTACATTTTACAGGATTTTTATAGAGAATTTTCTTTTCAACAAATTTGCATATTCTCCATGTTAAAGGCAACATGAGCCTATTCTGACCTTCTACAGTATGCACCATTTATCAGGAATTAGCCATTAAAGCATTTCTCTTTGATAAGTCAACTTTAAGAAAAATTTAAAGAACCCATGAGTTAGCCCATGAACCGCTTTCATTGCTAGATGGGAATGCAATAAAAAGGGTTACATGATTGTCTTATTCTGAAAATGTAAAAAAAATGATGTTAGGTGGTTAAAAATTTAAAAATCTTATTTATTTCTTCGTTTTCTTGACAAGTGAAGCGAGGTAGAGCACAAAATACATTCCTTCAAGAATGATGGGTAAATTCATTAGGGATCTAGCTAGGGTAAGGTTAGTGATGAGATCACACTTTCGTCTTAGAGGTGATGGAAGATGTTAAATTTTATCTGTGTGTAGTCGGGATTTCCGGCAACAGATGCTGCAATATGTTTCATGTAAAAAAGTGCAGTAAATATTTACTATTTATAATAAAACCATTATAAATACATATGATGCAACGTTCTCTTCTTAATGCTGTTTGTGTTTGTGGTGTGTGGATATATTTATATTTATATATATATATATATATATATATATATATATATATATATATATATAAAATCATGTTTCATGATAGATCACATTTCCAATATCTCCTATACAATTACTTCAACACTAGTTTATTCAACATAGTAGCAAGGTTTGACCTGCCAAACAAGGCAACCAGAGAACAAGAATCTCTGTGGACAACTCCACAAGATAGCTAAGCATCTGTAAGAATCTGTAGATACATAAATGTTGGACCATGAAAAATGTTGGATCATGGTCATGGAAAAAAATGGAAAAAATAGTTGTGTAATGGTCATAACTATTCTAACACTATCCATGCGAAAATATCTTCTCTCCAGTGTTATTTTAATGGCATGTCTTTGCCTGTTCTTACCTTGTACATCTGCCCATGATTCAGTGCCTGGATTGCTTTTTTTTTCTTTGTACCAGTCTGAACTCTGTCTTAAGGCCCTATTACACAGGCCGTTTATCTGCCCAATCAGGCCAATATGGGCAGATACCATCCTGCGTAATAAGGGCAGTGATCAGCCAAGGAGCCGATAATCAGCTAATCATTGTCTTTCAGCTTGAAAAATCATTGTCCGCCGACTACGCAAGCCTCCGTGGGCTCACACTGTCTGTCTGTGCCTGTCTTTGATCCAGGTTCTGGGGTCCCTCATATTGTATTTCCCAGAAGTCCATGGCAATCTTTCTAACTTTCTAGTTAACAGAGATTAGTTGTCCTGTAATCTCTCATTGACATGCATACAATGTAATCCCTCACACTGCACTAATGTTATCAGATCTCATTTACCCTGGATTTTCTCCTCCACTTTCCCCATCAATTTATTTTTCTTTTTTATTGTTTGAGCTTTATCGATTTCCATTCTGCTCAACTGACTGGATGAGGGTTTGATCACATAATTGAATCATTACTGTCATTTACATAAACTTTTGACACTCGGCTTGTGATTGGCTGAGTGGCCGGCAGCCTGTCTCGGTCTGTAATTGGCTGAGTGGCCGGCAGCCTGTCAGTGCAGAGAAGGCAGAGCTGCAGACATCGGGAAGGCCTCCGAGGACACCAAGGAATGTGGTAAGGTGAGTTATTACTTTATTATTTTATACTACAGTCATCAGCTGTCAGCACACACCGTTATTACACATAGTAAAGCGCCCCACGATTTTATGTTAGGACCTAAAGAAACGATCAGCTGATGATCATTTCATCGGCTGATCGTTCTCTCTGTTACATGAAGCGATAAAAGCCCAAATAGTCTAAAACTATTAGGGTGCCTTCACACACACCGCATCCGCTGCGGATCCAGTGCCAGTTTATCCCTATGAGAATAGATACTCACAGTGGGATTGACATCCCGCTTTGAGTATGTAAGTTAACCCCCCCAGGGGCCAGAGCATACATCACCTGCCACCTGCTCCCTGTTCGGCTTGCCTTGGGGGTTCTCGGCTGGACGTCCCGCTAAGCCAATTGGTGGCTGTGTGTGTGTGTGTGTGGGGGCAGCGCACTGATGGGCTGAGCGGGATGAGCAGAGGCCGGGAACCCCCGAGGCAAGCCAGAGCGCGGAGCAGGTGATGTATGCTTCGGCCGCCAGAGGGTTATTTTAGATACTTGCAGCGGGGTGAAATCCGCTGCAGATCTGGTGTGTGTGAAGGCACGAGTATTTTCTGTTTAAACAATGTATATATATATAACAATATTCTATGTCTATTTGTTGTGTTTGTATACAATACAATGTAAGAAAGTTGCAAATTTTTGTGCCTTATTTCAGTATTCTACAATATACTGTACTTCTAGTAAGTTACCATCAAAACATGGCATACTGTACTTACACAGCATACTAAGTCAATGGATTCTTTTTTTATGTAAACATTAACGTTTTATAACCCATGTGGATAGAGTTATCTAATAATGTCTTCTGCAGATGAGTAGTATACTTTCCAGTAAAGAGAGAGACACAGAGCCAAGCAACTACAGATGTACAACTTACCAGGATCTGTTCACAGGAGGGTCTATTCATGTTGGATTTCTACTTGTCATTTAAAAACTATTTGCTCAGAAAATGTGCAGAGTGGTGACTTTACCTTGCAGAAAATCCTATAGGCGAGCACATTTTCCTCCCATTTCTCCTGTTTTTCCGTATTGTCTTTGCACACTGACATTTTACAGATCCAGGTTGTAGAGAGCTGTAACATGGCATCCTTGGACAAGCATACTGTGGCCAGTCTATTCTTAACCTGTATAATATCTATGGAAATCTATACAATTCACTTTTTTTAACATAAAAAACTGTGCCATGACCTCATTGTCTAAAAGAAACAAGGAACCCGCAGCTTGATCCAGCTAAAATGTGTTTTCTAATAAAAAAGAAAAATCTACATAAATAGGAAACATTGTTTTCATCTTTGTCCTTAAGCAAATGAAAACATGTGACTGATCATATACAGCAATATAAAGAAAATGTACAATTGTGAGAAGGAGAATCGAAACCACAGGAAAGTTCATGGAGAAGTGAACAAAGGGAACATCAAGAGACCTTGTTTTTCATTTTCTAAAATGACTACACAGACAAAGAAACATAATCCACTAAGTATTATCCCCAGTGTATCCTTAGGCAACCCCAGAAGCACTTTGGCTATACCTTTTTTGAGCCGTATATGTTAATACGACATAGCTGCTCCGAAGGGTTACAGTGAATCTATTGTGGACTTGAGCAGAGCCGCTATTTTACTTTCCAGGAAAGAGAAATTACAATTAAATGAACTTGTTTACTTCATGTTGAAGTCACAGTATCTCAGCTTCCTGTTGCACGATGGGGAATGTAAATCTTTATTCCTATAGCTAGTAGAGGTGGTGTCATGAAGCAAAGGAGGTAAAATTAGATGTGTACTCTATCTATCTATCTATCTATCTATCTATCTATCTATGTAAAGGAATACAAATGTGCTGTGTTTTTTCTTTTTAGTAAAGTAACTGTACTTACCTTTAGTAAAGTAACATCTCTGCACCATTTTTCTTCCCTATGCATCTGATTTCTTTCTGGTTTCCTCTCTGAACTATGACCCTGCTGTTGCCTTGCAACAGTGCAGACATTTTCCCACAATCCCCTTTGCTGCAAGTGAAGCGAAAACCAACTGCCAGTACTAATGGGACAAATCATGTGACATGCCACTAAAGTATGAGTGGATGCCTGGCGGGCCAACTAATTATGAAACTAAAAAGCAAAAAATATGTTTCATTTAACCTAATGCATCAGTATAGACCAAGTTTTCTTTGTGACACCATCTCTTTAACAAACTGATCGATGGAGGTCCAACTGCTTGGGGCGCCGCTAATCCTAAAAAAAAGATGTTCAGCGCCATATCAGGTTCCCTAATTTTGTCAACAACCCCCCACCTCTTCCCATCAAGCACTTAGACCTGAACATGCAGACATTGGTTGGTGACTGGTTTACCCACCTCTACCTGCACTTTCCTATGTATAAAATGGACGTGTTTTGGTGCCAAAATGATGTCCGTTCAAAAAACTGCTGAGAAAAACAGCCAAAAAACATAGCCATAGTCTGTAAGCTTTTCCTAGCAGGGCCCTTTCTCCACATATATGGTTTATTAATTACATGTGTATGTCTGTAATGCCTAATTATTGTCTATAAATGTACCCCAAGAATTGGAAAGTACTGCGGAATCTGTTAGGCTATATAAATAAAAATGATTATTACTATTCTAATACTGAATGTACACCACAGTGCTGCCTCCTGAATATAATCTTCCACTGACTTTAGTTTGTTATGATAATAATCATCAATCATCATCAGTAGTAGTTCAGTGCTTAAAGGGAACCTGTCACCCCCCGTGTCGGAGTGACAGGCTCCCGACCCCCCGTTAGAGCCCCCTATACTCACCTAATCCCGCCTGGTCCCGCTTCTGGAGATGGTCGGGTGACGGAGATCTCAGCCGCTGCAGCCCGGCGCGCGCGCTGAGAGATGAGTCCAACGCTCATAGAGAATGACGGAGCGCTGGACTCTCCTGTCATTCTCTATGGGTGTTGGACTCATTTCTCAGCGCGCGCGCCGGGCTGCAGCGGCTGAGATCTTCATCACCCGACCACCTCCAGAAGCGGGACCCGGCGGGATTAGGTGAGTATAGGGGGCTCTAACGGGGGTCGGGAGCCTGTCACCCCGGCACGGGGGGTGACAGGCTCCCTTTAATATAACCCTTTCCTTGCTGTGTTTCTTTCATTTCTGCCTACATAGTGTCTTGCAACGCCAGTGCATCAGTAAAATCTTCTCTTACCAAATGCCATTTGTAATAGTGCACTGTAAATCATCCCCTAGCCCATTTTCAGCCTGTTTGGTCCACCAGAACTTTCTTATGGCATAGCAGTAAAGAATAGGTGCTGTGATTGACCAAACAACTACAGTAAGTTATAGTAAGTCAATGTGTGTATAGTAAGGCAAACAGCCCAGCTCTGGTCCCGTCCCCTGAGATAGACAGAATGAGAAATAGCAGTGCATTAAAATCCTCATGGCACCACTCTGAAGGGTTAATCTAACAAAACATTTTTAATGGCAGGTACACTTTATTGCAGAATCATTTGAAACCATTAACTAATAATACTATTTGTTAAAAAAAAACAATGAAAAAGCTCTTAGTGGTGCTATTCAACATAGAAACCATATCCATTACGTGAAATCCTGTTGCTGAGGAGTTTGGAGAGCTGTAAATTGGATTAAAAAGCAAACTCATCTTTTTTTAAGTCTATGTTGCTGCATCTCAAAATATAAACTAATGCTGACTGCTGATGTTTGACATTATAAGTTTGATGGATTGTGGTTTGATGGACAGAATTAAGTTATTTAAAGCACTACCTTGATTAGATGGATAAACCCTTTTAAAGTTAGACTTGCCATGGATTCTTCAGTCCACAAAGCACGCTTAAAGGAGGAGTCTGGTGAAAATTTTTACTAAAGTGTATTGCCCCCAAAAGTTATACAAATAACCAATATACACTTATTACAGGAAATGCTTTTAAAGTGCTTTTTTCCCTGCACTTACTACTGCATCAAGGCTTCACTTCCTGGATAAAATGGTGATATCACGCCCCCGACTCCCAGAGCTGTGCGGGCTGCAGCTGATAGGCAGGATGACGTCAGGGGGACACTGAGGGACACAGGGCACTGGAGGGACACTGAGCATCTCCCTGCCATCATACTCTCCAGCAGCTGTTAAAACCCCTCACAGCTCTGGGAGTCGGGTCGTGATGTCACCATTTTATCCAGGAAGCGAAGCCTTGATGCAGTAGTAATGGCAGGGAAAAAAGCACTTTTGGGGGCAATACAATATTTTGATAAAAATTTCGTCTGGACTTCTCTTTTAAGTGAATGTGTGATCATAAGACAGTGTGTTATATAAATTTTTGCTCCCACAGATGCACTTTTTTCAGGGGATGTCTTATTATTCCATGAAGAAGAATCAACACTTATTGTTGAACAAGAATTAAGAACATTTATTAATATATTGTATAGTAGTTGTCATCACAAACCAACATAACCAGACAAAACCAACCACCTCTCTCTTAACCGCCCACCCCCCTCCCCTTAGCGGCATGGCGGCAGGGGTCTTACTTTCAGGAGATGACTTATTTTCAGGGGGATGTCTTATTTTAAGCTATCTTTCAAATCCCGCACTATGCCTTATTTTCAGAGGAGGTCTTATTTTCTGCGAAACTGGGTAGAATTCCCAGAATTCCCAGTCCACCTATCATGCCCCTTCACAGCACTTCTGCCAATTCTCCGCTCAAAGCTACTGTAGGACATCTGATCTTGCTGCAGACGGTTGCACCGTGAGGTTGCACTCCCTGTCTGATTACTGAAGCTTCACTCTTCACAAGGCATGCTGTAAAAACATCTCACTCTCCATAAATGTCCCAATAAAGATATATATGTATATGTCTATATGCCAGGTAGATGCTAATGCACATTGGAAGGGCTGGTCAGAGATGGTGACATCACCCAGTGGTTGAGACTAGAGCTCAGAGACAAGATCCAGCCAAGCTTCCTGTGACATTAGAGGATGATGCATTGTCTACAGCAGTGCTTCCCAACCTTTTCCACCTCGGGGCACCCCTTGGAAAAAAAAATTAGCTCGGGGCACCCCTACTAAATAATGTTTTAGAAAATAGGAAAACGGTCATTCAGTGACTCACAGGTGACGTCTTCTTTGATTTGAGGCGTCACTTTCCCTTTTCCTCTCCATCCAGTCCAGTCCTCCATGATGAGTCCTTCCAGCTACGTTTCATCTTTTCAGAACCTGCGAGACAAACAATTTAGGCTCTGCACATTTCTAGCAACTTCCTTTCCTTTCTCCCTCCTGTAGGCTCCCAAAGTAACTGCGCTGTTTGGTGTTATGTGCAGTAAAGCGAGTAGGAATGTGGGATGCCCCCTGTATGTAGAATCCCCATGAGCTAATAATACCGCCAGAGGCGCCCCCATGAACTATAAAATGCCCCCAGAGGTGCCCCCATGAACTAATAATGCCCCCAGAGGTGCCCCCATGAACTAATAATGCCCCCAGAGGTGTCCCCATGAGCTAATAATGCCCCCAGAGGTTCCCCCATGAGCTAATAATGCCCCCAGAGGTGCCCCCATGAGCTAATAATGCCCCCAGAGGTGCGTGGCCGCAGCTTCTTGGGATGCTTAAAGAGACAGTGCACATTTCCCACCGTGATCCCGCGGCACCCCCGGTGGGTTCTCCCGGCACCCTAGTGTGCCGCGGCACCCCGGTTGGGAAACGCTGGTCTACAGGAAGAAGAAGGAGCCATGGAGCTGTAGACAATACACATTTTGTAGTTCTTTTATTTTCAACTTCCTGTCAGTGTTGAATGACTCAAAATCAGCTGAAGCCAATACTATTAGTGATAACACTATGTTAGTAAGTTATATGGTAGATTGACAGTTATATTTAAATACGATTTTCTGATGCCGCACTACCTCTTAACTAAATGTGACCATATGCCTTTTAAGCGAATGTACCACCAGTATTTCGCTTTTCTGATACTTACATGGATAGAGCGGCACCGGTGCGGGGATGCTGCTGCTGCGGTCCTTTTTTTGAACCGCAGCCGCTTCCCGTGTACGGTGCTGCTCTGTTCCTGGGCACCGGCCGGGGGTGAAGCACTGGAGGCGGGCCAGCCCAACCCCAGTGGGAGGAGACCCTCACCACTTCATGACACGGGAATAACTTTGTAAATATCGAAAAAGCAATGTACCGGTGGTACATTCATTTTAATAACCTCTGGACAAATGTTTGTTCCAATTCCTGCACATGAATGCACAGCTCAGCTAAGTGTTCATGTTTCTAGTTAGAAGAGAGAAAGCTGCTGCCAGACTCTTCTGGTAGTGGGGATTTTCTAGGGAAGACATTAAAATTCAACATACCTGATCTCTCTTCTCCAACATCATCTGCCAGGTGGCCTCCATACGCATTAGATAGTCATATGGTCTGATTGAACTGAATTTAAGAGCACTAAGCTGTAGTACCAAGTGCAGCCTATGGACACCATAATGCTGTTTATGGCAAAATAACAAAGCCTTTTTTTTCTAGTTCCAAACAACCCATTGAAATTTCACCTCCATATCTATTTTACCATCTAGCAGAAATACCAACACGTACCTTCAGCAGTAAGTCATACATGTATGTAAGATGCAGAATAATCACTACTGAGCAGGAACGCACAGAAAACCCCAAGACTTGCAGAGTAGATGGTTGCACAATGATCTGGCCTATAAAAACACAAGGATATGTCTCTTAAACCGCCTGTGGTTTGATAGATGCTGGGAATATGAGTATTGATGGTGTGAAACATTTATTGCACCATTATCTGTTAATACAGTCTTTTGATCCTTCATCGGTGGTATGTGTGCGCTTGGGTTTCACAGTTTTATTGGAGCAGGTGTTTATGTGGGGTTTTGCAGCATTCGGTTTACAGTCTTCTGCACTGTCAGTGATCTGTGTATGAACATGTATGACGGTTACCGTTAGATCTTCTCAATAAACAGGGTAATATGGAAGGACTTTTATTTTATTGATTTGTTTATGTTTTGTCCTATGTCTCGGATTATATGAACCAAGATATGGGCTACCAGTCTAATTTATTACTTTACACTGCTGTTGCTTACAAAATATCTCATAAGGTCATTTTCACACGAGTGTAATATAGGCACATTTGTACATCTGTCTAATGTCCCAGCCTGACTGTGGGTCTAATGACCAGAACTAACAGTATCATAAAGTCTTACGATGTTGTTAGTTCAGGGCATTAGATCTGCGGTTGGGTCTGGGCTGGTGCCTTTACTAGATTAGGGCTAAACTGGCATAACTATGTTTTGAGGCCGTCCATCTTCATGATATTTAAAGCAAGTATACAGTATGGGACTGAGTATGGGAAAATGGCAGCCGATGCAGTCAACCAGAACCTCCCTGCCCAGAAAAACACTTTAAATGCAAAATGAAATTCTACTTATTTCCTTCATACTGTACATTTCTTAAGCAACTACCTTTTAAAGAGTGACTGGTAGAGATGAGTGAACCGGGTTTGGGTTTGAGTCCATCCGAACCCGAACGTTCGGTATTTGATTAGCTGGGGCTGCTGAACTTGGATAAAGCTCTAAGGTTGTTTGGAAAACATGGATACAGCCAATGACTATATCCATGTTTTCCACATAACCTTAGGGCTTTATCCAAGTTCAGCAGCCACCGCTAATCAAATGCCGAAAGTTCGGGTTCGGATGGACTCGAGCATGCTCAAGGTTCGCTCATCTCCAGTGACTGGGTAGAAGCAGGAGGATTGTGGAATTCTGATATAGGAGGCATCCCGGATGCATAGGCTTGCTTTACCCATTATATAAAGCTTTTTTCTTTTTAATGGCTGCTATTAAGGAGTTGTAGCTATAAATATGTTGCCTATTTAAGGGGTGGGGATTGTCTCTGAGAAGCTAAAATATTAATGAACAGCTATTGCCTGTAGTATCCTGAACCAGGATTTTAATTTAAAAAAATTAAGGCTTTAGGGTACGTTCACACGTACCGGATCCGCAGTGGATTTCTCGCTGCGTATTCACAGCGAGACCCGCTGCAGATTGCTGTCCAGTAAACTCTATGGGCAGACATCCCGCTGCAAGTTTGTCAGCAGCCCGCCCCGTTAATCCCAGGCTACTGGAGACTATACATCACCTGGTCCCCGCTCCGGCTTTCTTCGGGGGTTCCCGGCATGTCTCGCTCAGCCAATCAGTGCTCTGCCCTGCCGCAACGCACTGATTGGCTGAGCGGATTATGAAGAGACCGGGAGCCCCGAAGCAAGCCGAAGCAGGGACCAGGTGATGTATAGCCTCCAGCAGCCGGGGGTTAATGGGGCGGGCTGCTGACAAACTCGCAGCGGGATGTCCATCCTGCTGCGAGTTTGTCTGCCCATAGAGTTTACTGGGCAGGGATCCGCAGCGTGTGCACGTACTCTTACTCTTTCCAGCATCTACTGCTGTGCTGCAACATTTACCCCAGCACCCAAGATCAGTTGGATTGGATTACTATTGCAAACTCTCGATATTTCAGCCCCCTTGGAAGGCAAGGTTTGGTGCAAGGGAGCTACAGTATATGGCGTTCATAGTATTCATGTACAATGTTTGAGCAATATTTTTTCGAAACAATTTTTTCTTTTCAAAAGGTCATAATGCAGCCGGCATGTTGGAAACCAAGAAGACAATACCTTTAATCATGGCTACCAAACAACTGCAAAGATAAAAGGGGGGGAATTTATTATTTGTATTGTAGAAGTTGCCAAATGTACGGCATTTCTAGATTGTCTGTCTGATTTATTAAACTGTTGCATGGACAGTGATAAACCAGGCAAATCATCACAATTGTGTAAAACAAAAGTCTGAAAGACCTGCTGGGTAATTCTACAAGAGACTGGAGTCTAAATGCATTATCCGTGGTGTTTTGTTTCAAAAATTTTTAGAGCAAAAACAAAGTTTTTAAAAACAACTTTAAAAACAACTAAAACCCAAGTAACATCTTACTCATCACACTACTCATAAACACTCACGGCTTAGCTAATTCAATGAATTTTGTATTCTATATATTACCAGTCTGGCACACTGATGAAAGCCATACTTATGTTATTGTCCCCCACTAGTCTCACTGATCTTTTGTAACTTCTACACAAAAAATCCAGCAGTTTCATCCACATAGAAACATAGAAAATTGTCGGCAGAAAAAGACCACTGGGTCCATCTAGTCTGCCCTTTTAGTATTTTCTTTCTTATTATCTTAGGATAGATATATGTTTATCCCAGGCATGTTTAAATTCTGTTATTGTAGATTTACCAACCACCTCTGCTGGAAGTTTGTTCCAGGTATCTACTACTCTTTCAGTAAAATAATATTTTCTCACATCGCTTCTGATCTTTACCCCATTTAATCTCTCATTGTATCCTCTTGTTCTTGAGCTTAGTTTTTTACTAAAAACACTCCCCTCCTGAACCTTATTTAGTCCCTAAACATACTTAAAGGTTTCAATCATGTCCCCCCTTTCTCTTCTTTCCTCCAGACTATACAGATTCAAATCCTTAAGTCTTTCCTGATATGGTTTATGCCTCACACCCTCCACCATTTTTGTAGCCCGTCTTTGGACCCGTTTTATTTTATCAATGTCCTTTTTTAGGTGAGGCCTCCAGAACTGGACACAGTATTCCAGATGTGGCCTCACCAGAGCTCTATACAGCGGGATCACAATCTCCCTCTTCCTACTGGTTATACCTCTAGCTATACAGCCCAGCATACCACATACCACATCTGGCATTAATATGGTCACTAAGGGTGCCTTTACAGAGAGAGATTTAGCTGACAGATTTTTGAAGCCAAAGACAGAAAAGGATTTGGAAAGAGGAGAAATCTCAATTTTCCTTTATGACCTGTTCTCTGTTTATAGTCTGTTCCTGGCTTTGGCTTCAAAAATCTGTCAGATAAATCTCTCTGGGTAAAGGCAGCCTTAGATACAAGTACTATTTCTGTATTCTATTATTTACTCTGAACAGTTCAACCTCTGGACCATATCTGGATGTTTTCTGGATTGAGTTACTGCCACATTATTGGCTGATACCAAATTATTATCAAGCAGGTGGACTTGGTCACTCAGAGTATATATGTTTTCAGTGGACTTGCCCTTTAATGGATAATCATATCCATTAAGTAAATATGTAACAAACTTTCACCTACTTTATGAGAACAAATGTTTCTCATTTTATCAGTTTCCCAAAGGGGACCAATATGGAGAACATCACAAGCTCTATTATGCAAAATGTAGCTACAGGCACAAATTCAATGAACTATGTAAATGGGAAAAGGAAAACAACACAACATGTGTACTTATATATAAAGCCACATGGGCTGGAAATTACATATAAAAAAAAATAACAACTAATTATTAAAATTGTATTATTCATATTTTTCAAACTTTTTCCGAAGTTCAGTTCTGCAGGTTCACAGAATGTTTGAATTTTTCCGAACGATTGCAGGCATTTAGCTGTTTTAGTGCAGTTCAGAAAGTTTTCTCATAACTACTTGCTTGTCCACGCTCCCCCGGTGTCCCCCTTCTCCAGTCTCCAGTGTCCCCTGTACCAACCTCCAGCCCACTCAGCTAATTATTGACCGTGGAGCTGTCCTGTCTCAGTCAGTTAGTGATTGGCTGAGCGACTGAGACAGGGCCAAGACAGGGTCTGGAATACCCATTTAATTTAAATCTTAGCATAGCAAAATGGGTCCTTGAACTCTGTAAAGGGCTGCAGTATCTCTGTTCAACAAAATAATGTTGACCTGTGCTCATAAATCCCACCAATGTCAGTAAATCCCCATACACATTAGACCAGGGGTGTCAAACTCAAATACACAGTGGGCCAAAATGAAAAAATTGGACTAAGTCGTGGGCCAACCTTGATGTATATTGAAGCTTGTGTAACGCATTCCTGCCACTTTCAGAGCGGCGTACGGCATTCCTTGCTCTGTTAGAGCGGTGCGTATCTCCCAGCACTGTGCACTATGATAAATTATATAATAAATTGCTCATGACATGAGAAGTATAGGATAGGATGGTACAGGGCAAGTATAAGATACAAAAGTTTAGGGAGAGATGTGACCACGTCTGCATATACCACCTATGACACACATAGTGTCATCCTAGTATAGTATGCTGGCTCCTCTATGGCAGGAAGCTTCCAGCATCATGGTCGGCATCTACCATAGTGATGTGGATGCCAGTGGTGGATTAACTGTACCATGGGCCCCGGGCTATTCACAGAACTTGCTCCCACATACCAAGTGGTAATAAATAGTTCACCTTAGGCCTTGAACTTTCCCACAAATTCCCACTATAGTGCCCCACAAAGTTAATTCCCCCAATAGTGCCCCCATAAACAGTTAATTCCCCCAATAGTTAATTCCCCCACAAATACAGAGCAGATACAATAAATAAGGGACAACAGAACATGGGGCTGCAGATACAATACATGAGGGATACAATACATGGGGCAGAAAGCACAATACATCGGGGACAACAGTATATGGGGCAGCAGACAGGCTCAGACTGGCCTACAGGGGAACAGGGGAAACCCCCGGTGGGCCCTACCCCTTGGTGGGCCCCTGGCAGGAGGTGGGCCTCCCTGTTTGACTCTTTCTACCAGAGAATAAAAACAATTTCTATGCTATAGAAGCACAGACAAATATATGTAAGGTACCATGTGTCTTCTTGACCTAACAGCATCTAACAGTGTCAGCAGTTTGGAACGCAAATTACAGCTGACAGAAGTCTCGTAACAAATGATAATCAGGCAGTGGAGTGTGGGAAGATAATAAAAAACTATTCTCACCAGTCCCTGTGCCCCTGGACTGCGCTCTCTCCCACAGCTGCTGGAAGTTTTTCAGTCATTTTCGGCCCCAGCACGGTCCCAGCTCAATGCCACATACTCGCCTGATGGATTGCCTGCTCAGCCAGTCAATAACTGCAGCGGTGTCCATCCCCAGTCAGTGATTGGCTGAGCGGGCACATTAAGGAAGAGCTTCAGGGGCACAGGGATGGGTAAATATACTTTCTTTATTATGTTCCTGCACCCCGCTGAGATTTGTTAGTTTCATGGGACTGCCCCTTTCAAGAAACTTAAGTGGCGGGTTATACTGTTCGCATAGACTTACTGAAGAGTTACTAGCAGTGAGCCAGCATCGCTGGTCACATACACAGCTCTGTGCAAGGTCACTATAGTAATGTGAAAGGTTTGGTGCTTATTATATCTGGTGTAAGGTATGGTGGGCCCCAAGAATAAAATTCCCAGGTGGGCCCAAGGTGATGCCCCCCCTAAAATCCATAGGATAGGGAATGTCAAGCTAAGAAAAAAATCTTTCAAATCAACTGGTGTCACAAAGTTATATAGATTTTTAATTCATTTCTACTAAAAACCCTCAAGCCTTCCAGTACTTATCAGCTGCTGTATGTCCTGCAGGAAGTGGTGTATTCTTTCCAGTCTGACACATTGCTCTCTGCTTCCACCTTTGTCCATGCCAGGAACTTACTTTGGACAGTTACTTACTTTGGCAGCAGATATTAATGTGTCAGACTGGAAAGAATAACCACTTCCTGCTGAACATACAGCAGCTAATAAGTACTGGAAGATTGGAGATTTTTTTGATAGAAGTAAAGTACAAATTTCTGGCACCAGTTTATTTGAAATAATTTTTTTTTCTGGAGTACCCCTTTAATACTGTGGACTATTTTACTTTTAAACAACTTGACAGCCCCTTTTGTACAGTCAGTGGTTTCTCCACTGATCAACTAATCGGGTGATCACCGATTTCCTATGACAGCCTGGGAAATGTAGTAATACTCTTTGGCTGCCCTTTCCACATACAACAAAATCAGATTGTCAGCTGTCTCATTCATGTTAACAAATCCGCCGTATATAACTGTATACCAGTGGTTTTCTAAACTGTGTATAGAAATGTCTGTGAACCACAAGTGTCCCTCCAAAAAGTTGGGAGGTATGGAGGAAGGGCTGACTGCAAAGCATTATGGGGAAGCTTGGTGTCATGTGTTTTCAGTCATCATCATCATCATCATCATCATAAGATCACCTGCCAGAGACAAAACACAATCTGATTCGCCTATAGCAACCAATCACAGATCACCTTTCATATATTAACAAGCTCTTATAAAATTGAAGCTGAGCTTTAAATTGGTTGCTATGGGCAGATTAGACTGTCTAAATTGTGCATAGCAACCAATTACAGTTACGCTTTTTTTTTTACCAGAGTAATTTGAGAAACGAAAGCTGAGCTGTGATTGGTTGCTATGGGCCGCATCAAACCATATTATTTAGTGTCCTTAGTGTGGCCTAACCATAGGCTGTTTGCTTGGTCACAAGTGTGTTTAGTGACCTCTGCAGTACAGCACATCGCCAGTCATTAATGGGTTAATGCTTCAGATGTGTTTACCTGCAGTAACCATGGCAACCGTGCACTGTGATGACAAGCGCTTATGTCATAAAGAAAGTTCCATAAAGCAATGCACCGCGCCCTGATCAGTGCCATCTTGGATGCGTCAGAGGACCTTGAGCTTGACTAATTTACTGCCCCCCACCCTTGATGAAATTTGGAGGTTCTAGCAGGGGATCTGGATCTGTAAAGGAGAAGAGATACAGCCGCCTAGCCATCAATAAGGTGACAGATATTGCAGCCTCATCTCTCTCACATCCGGATTATTATACTTATAGTATGGTATTACCCTCTAAGCCCAGGGGAGGGGCAGCTCTCCAGCCATGGCTTCCTCGAGGTTTCCCCCACAGGGGTTTTCCTCGCCTGAGTGCTGGTGGGTGACTCTTTGTGAGTCGGGGGTCTGCCATTTTCAGTGTCATGTAATTTTAAATAAAATTGGGACCCTTTGACACCTGATTACAATGTGTTGTGTCTTTATTTTGCGTTCTTTGGTTTAACTTGGGGGAGTTGGGGGTCCATCACATATTGCAGAGTCATAAAGCTGGACATCTGCCTGCTACACAGATCTATCACCTGCACAATGCGCAAAAGTAGTATAGAGCGGTGGTAGGTGGAACTCCTGCTTGTATGTGCATATCCCTGGATTAAAGGAACACTCAAATCTTGAAGAAAAAATATGCATCACAAGGTTTATACCTACATCTACAAGGCTTGGCAAAAGGTTTTATCAAGTGACAGGGTCACACCAATCATAGCAACACGGACACCACCATAAATATACATCATATATACATAACCCAGTGGCTCTTGTGTGTGTGGGCAGGATCAGGGGCAAGGCACAGTATTGTGCCCCCACACCCATACATGCAGGTGTGGGCTAGGTAGCTGCCCCCCTTGCAAAATCCACAGGATTAGGGGATATCAAGCTGATTGGTTGGGGTCCCAGTGGTTATGAGCAGTGTCGGACTGGGATACCTGGGGCCCACCAGAGGAAATGATCCTTGGAGCCCACCAAAGAAAAATCGGTAAAAAGCGACATACTGACCCGGCCCTATCCTGGATTCATCTGGATCTGCGACAACTCCCTTGTGAATGACATGTTTTCAGTCGAGCTATAACTCTCAGAATACTCTACACTTATGTAGCTTTAATGAAGGGTATGTTGGGAGTTGTAGTTTCAGACAGAACAAACCTTAATAATTAATAAATAATTGATTGTTGTGCAGAAGCTTCTGGTGGCCGTAATCTGTTACAACCATCAGCCCTCAAGGTCCAGCACTATATGTCTCTACAGTGGCAGTTCATATGTACTACAACTCCCAGAATATCCTGAGGGATGCAGACTATCAGTTAATGCTGGGAGTTGTAGTGCTTGCAGCTGTTGTACCTGGAGGATTCGTGGTGTATTGTACACTGAATGCTTTGTGGGAGATCAGAATACATAGTTATGTGGGGGCTCAGTGTGTGGAAGTGACCCCAAAACAGCACTAATATATTATCACCATACTGTACCTCTCAACATACCATCACACTATTCCTGACCATATCATCCATCATCATACTACTACTCCTTCATCCTCCTGCACCTCCATCATCATACTACTACCTCCTTCATCCTTCTGCTCCTTCATCATCATACTGCTACCCCTCTCATCCTCCTGCTCCTCCATCATCATACTACTACCTCCTTCATCATCCTCCTGCACCTCCATCATCATACTACTACCCCTCTCATCCTCCTGCTCCTCCATCATCATACTACTACCTCCTTCATCATTCTCCTGCACCTCCATCATCATACTACTACCCCTCTCATCCTCCTCCATTATCATACTACTACTACTTCATCATCCTCCTGCACCTCCAAGATCATACTACTACCCCTTCATCATCATCATACTACTACAAATTCATCTTTCTGCCCCTCCATCATCTTAATACTACGCCCTTTATCATCATACTACTACCCCCTTCATCCTCCTGCCCCTCCATCCTCCTCCTACCCCTTCATACTACTACCCCCTTCATCCTCCTGCCCCTCCATCATCTTACTACCCCTCCATCATCCTCCTTCCCCCTTCATCCTTCTGCCCTACCATCATCATAGTAGTACCCCTCTCATCCTTTATCCCCTCATCAGCATACCATTACCTCCCTTATCATTCTCCAGCCCCTCCATCTGTATTTAAAACAAAAAAACAGCTATACTTACCTCACCTGTAAGGTTCCTCTAGTGCCCCAGCGACTCCACTCCCTGCTCTGCTTGAGTGAGATCACTAACACTGGAAGGGGGTGGGGCTTCCCATGGCGGGGGTGGAGCTTCCCGGGACTACCCAGGACATGGTTTTTCCGGGGCTGTCTCCTCAGAGTCGGGCAGACCCGGCAAAACCATATATTTATCCTGCTGCAGCTGGGGCCCACTGGGGACAGGCAGCATCATCCTATAGCTGTCTGGGGGCCCCAGCTGCTGGACAGGCAGTGGGAGTGGGGGAGGGGCCCACCGGGGATCCTCCGATCCTCCGGTGGCCCAGTCCTACATTGGTTATGAGAATGTGGGAAACAAATCCCCCTCAAATAAACATTGTGGACAGTGCTCCATTAATTCTCTATAGGTCTTGTTATCCCTTATCCTGTGGATAACTAGGAGAGGGGTATGTTCTCATGTACTATATGGCTGGACTCAGACTAGGCGTTTTTCAGAGATATGTCATATGGCATTTCTGGGGTTCAAAAACGCAGAGACCAGATGTTAGTTGATGGTCAGTGGGGAAAAACGAAACACAACACCCATAGGACATTTTTCTGCTATGGTGGTTTTTTGTGTTTTGCCACAAGCTTCTATAGGGGGGAATATTGTCATGTCTATATGGAAATCAGTGTTTTTTCCCCAGTTCTTCAACATAAAACTTGGAATCACATGATAAAGAATCACATGACTTGTACCGAAAAAGCCCCACAGGGGATAAAATGCTAATAGTACTTTACACTAAAATGAGAACATGGCAGAAAAAGTGCCAGAAAAAACACCAAAAAACAGGAAGATGTCTGAACAGTCTTAATCTTGGTTCACATTTGTAGTGAATTCAGTAGAATTAAATTGGTACTTTTTTTTCTTTCAAATCAACTGGTGTATAAAGATTTGTATTTAACTTTTATAAAAAAAAAAACAAAAACTGTACTTATCAGCTGCTGTATGTCCTGCAGGAAGTGGTGTATTCTCTCCAGTCTGACTCTGTTCTCTGCTGCCACCTCTGTTCATGACACAAACTGTCCAGAGTAGAAGAGGTTTTCTATGGGGATTTGCTACTGCTCTGGAGAGTTCCTGTCATGGACAGAGGTGGCAGCAGAGACTGTGCACTGTGTCAGCCTGGAAAGAACACAGCACTTCCTGCAGGACATACAGCAGCTGATAAGTACTGGAAGACTTTTAAATAGAAGTAATTTACAAATTTATATAACTTTCAGACACCAGTTGGTTTGAGAAGAAAAAAGTTTTTGCCAGAGTACCTCTTTAAATTAAATAAAAAAGTCAATTAGCTTGACAGTGGAAACTTAAACTAGACAGTGTAAAAATGCACCACATTAAGGTCTCGTTCACACCACGTTTTTATTCTTTTTGCTCCATGATCTCCATACCTTCCCATATAGTTATGATGGAGGCCACTTTATACCTGTTAGGGCCACGGCGGCGTCCCGTGCTCCGGACCGCCGCCGCACCCTCTCTCCCACTTCTGCAGCAGCCGGTGTCCATATGCAGGGACCAGGCGCTGCTGTTGCTTCGGCCCCGGGGGGGCGCCTCACCTCACCGCGCTCCTGTCCGTCTCTGTGCCGGCCGGCGCGCGCGTCCCCGCCTCCTAGGGCGCGCGCGCTGGCTGTCTCAGATTTAAAGGGGCAGTGCGCTCCTGATTGGCCTGTATGTCAATCACTCCCCTATAAGTTCCAGCCCTGCCCCCTTCCAGGTGTTGGAGCCTCTACATGCTTCCCATAGCGTTTGGCCCAGCTCCCTGTTGTTCCTGATTCCTGTCCGCTACCTGGTCCCTAGTCCTTGTTCCTGATTCCTGTCCGCTACCTGGTCCCTAGTCCTTGTTCCTGGTTCCTGCTCCTCTGTTACACTATTGCTCCTGTGTTCAGCCTGTCACCTGCGGTTAAGCCTACAGACCTCTGCCAGCACCATCTCCTGCCTACTGCTTCTGCCTCACCTCGCCTGCTGTCACTAGCAACCAAGCTAGGGATAGCGACCTGGGGGTCGCCTGCCGCAGCAAGTCCATCCCGCCTTGCGGCGGGCTCTGGTGAAAACCAGCGGCCCCTTAGACTCCGCTCCCTGGTGAGGTTAGTGCCATCGCTAGTGACGGTCCAGTGGATCCACTACTCCAGGCGTTACAGTAGGCTCCAACCATGGATCCCAGCGAGGTGCTCAACAGATCCAGCAACAGTCACAGCTGATCCAACAACTGACTGCAGCCGTACAGCAGCATACCACAGCTCAGCAGTCATCACCTCCTGCAGCCTCTTCAAAAATACTCCCAAATAAATATGAAGGTGACCCCAAGTTGTGCAGAGGATTCCTGACTCAATGCACTATGCATATTGAACTTCTAAGCAGTCAGTTTGCCACCGAGCGCTCTCTGGCTTGGGCCACACCGCTGTGGGACCGTGATGACCCTGTTGCTGCTAATCTCCGAATCTTCCTGGCTGAGTTCCGCTCTGTCTTTGAGGAATCTGCCTGTGCGTCTTCGGCTGAGACTGCTCTCCTCAATCTATCTCAAGGAACATCCTCCATTGGTGATTACGCCATCCAGTTCCGCACCCTGGCTGCAGAACTAGACTGG
Source organism: Dendropsophus ebraccatus (assembly GCF_027789765.1). Classification (NCBI taxonomy): domain Eukaryota; kingdom Metazoa; phylum Chordata; class Amphibia; order Anura; family Hylidae; genus Dendropsophus; species Dendropsophus ebraccatus. The sequence continues at coordinate 88,879,463 of NC_091459.1, forward strand.
AATGAGGCCGCCCTAATTGCCACCTTTAAAAAGGGCCTGTCCAGTCGAGTGAAAGATGTGCTTGCTGCCCGAGACCTTCCTACCTCCTTGAACGAACTCATTCTACTGGCTACCAGAGTCTACACCAGATTTTCCGAGAGAGAGGAGGAGGTCCGGCAAGTCTGAGTCTGCCCCGTCGCCATCCCCGGCTGGCACCGGTGTTCCAGAATCCCGTTGCTCCTATGCCCCAGTCGTCTCCAGAAGTTCCTATGCAGGTGGAACGAGCTTGCCTGACGAATGATGAGAGGGCCCGTCGACTGGAGCTGAATCTCTGCCTCTATTGCGGTGGCGCTGATCACTATCGGTAGAGATGTCCCCAACGTCTTCAGCGTCCGGGAAACGCTCGCACCTAGTTCCGGTGGGAGAGGCCTCCCTAGGTGTGAATGCCACCTCTCCAAGGTTGACTATGCCAGTCTCCATCCAGACACCCTCAGGGCAAGTTCTCCAGACTACTGCCCTCATCGACTCTGGCGCTGCTGGCAGTTTCATTTCTGCTTCGTTGGTCCAAAGATAGCGGCTACCCGTGATCCAGCTAGCCCAACCCCGGTCTATCTCTTCGGTCACGGGCGAGATTCTTACCGAAGCTGTGCACTGCCAGACTGCACCCCTAGTCCTCCAAGTGGGCGCCTTACATCAGGAGAGGATCTCCTTCTACGTCTTGCGCCATTCCTTTTCCAACATCCTGCTGGGTCTTCCTTGGCTGCAATTACATACCCCTAAGCTGGACTGGAGAAATGGGGAGGTTCTCAGCTGGGGACAGGACTGTCCAAATTGGTGTCTGAGGTCTCCTCAGCCCAAGTGCTCTACGAGGTCACCTGCTTGCGCCAAGCCTCTATCCGGACTACCGAAGCAATACCAAGATTTCGTTGATGTCTTCTCGGCCAAGGAGGCAGACTCACTACCACCTCATCGGCCCTATGATTGCCTTATAGACCTTCTTCCAGGAACTTCTCCTCCACGTGGTCGAGTATACCCTCTCTCTCTGTGCCCGAGACTGAACCCATGTCCTCCTACATCCGGGAGAACTTACAGAAGGGCTTCATCCGTAAATCCACGTCTCCCGCTGGAGCTGGATTTTTCTTTGTGCAGAAGAAGGACGGTTCCCTCCGCCCATGCATAGACTACCGGGGCTTAAATAAGGTGACTGTTAAGAACCGCTATCCTCTTCCGCTAATCCCCGAACTATTCGACCGTCTCCGTGGAGCTAGGGTCTTCTCCAAGCTGGATCTCAGGGGAGCGTATAACTTGATCCGTATTCGTGAAGGAGACGAGTGGAAGACCGCTTTCAACACCAGAGATGGGCACTACGAATATCTGGTCATGCCATTCGACCTATGCAACGCCCCAGCGGTCTTCCAGGAACTTGTGAATGATATATTCCGCGAACTCCTCTATGTTTGCGTCATTGTCTATCTTGACGACATCCTGGTCTTCTCCCACGACCAGCAGACCCACGTGTCCCATGTACGGCAGGTTCTACCAAGACTACGGGCCAACCATTTGTATGCCAAGCTGGAGAAGTGCGTTTTCCATCAGCGCAGCCTGCCGTTTCTTGGATACATTGTCTCCGACCAGGGCCTACAGATGGATCCAGCCAAGCTCTCAGCTGTTCTCCAGTGGCCACTTCCTGTGGGACTTAGAGCTATCCAACGTTTCCTTGGATTTGCCAACTACTATCGGCAGTTCATCCCTCACTTCTCTACCCTGGTCGCACCCATAGTGGCTCTCACCAAGAAGAAGGCGGATCCCAGACGTTGGCCTCCAGAGGCCGAACAAGCCTTCAATAGCCTAAAGTCTGCCTTTGCCTCTGCTCCTGCTCTAGTCCGTCCGGATGTCTCCAAGCCGTTTTCTCTTGAAGTCAATGCATCTTCTGTGGGCGCAGGAGCCATCCTCTCGCAAAGAGGCACATCAGGCAAGACCAGAACCTGCGGGTTCTTTTCTAAGACTTTCTCCCCTGCCGAGAGGAACTATACGATTGGAGACCGTGAACTCCTGGCTATTAAGTTGGCACTGGAGGAGTGGCTTCATCTCCTAGAGGGGGCTAGACATCCTGTTAACATCTACACAGACCACAAGAACCTCCTCTACCTCCAATCGGCTCAACGCCTCAATCCCCGGCAGGCCAGTGGTCCCTCTTCTTCTCTCGGCTCAACTTTACCATTCATTTCCGTCCAGCCGAGAAGAATATAAAGGCCGATGCATTATCCAGAGCATCCGATGTCATGGGGCAAGAGGAATCCCCTCGTCACATAATACCTCCCGATCGCCTAGTACCAGTTGCCACTTCTACTCTGCAGAGACTGCCTCCCGGTAAGACTTATGTGCGCCCCGCACTCCGAAAACGCATCTTGAAGTGGGGTCATTCCTCTTTGGTGGCCGGGCATCCAGGAGCACAAAAGACCGGGCAATTGATCTCCCGTCACTACTGGTGGCCCAATCTCCTTCAGGATGTCAAGGACTTTGTGGCTTCCTGCGCAGTCTGTGCCAGGAATAAGTCACCCCGTCAAAGACCTGCCGGCCTACTTTTGCCCTTGCCAGTCCCAGACCGTCCCTGGCAGCACATAGCGATGGATTTCATCACGAACCTACCTCCATCCGTGGGCAATACAGTCATTTGGGTGGTGACTGACCGCTTCTCTAAAATGGCTTACTTTGTGGCCCTTCCTGGACTACCCTCTGCTCCTCGTCTGGCTCAGTTGTTCTTCCGACACATCTTCCGCCTGCATGGACTTCCTCTTCACATTGTGTCCGACCGAGGCTCTCAATTTGTCTCCAAGTTTTGGCGTGCCCTCTGCTCGCAGCTCCAAGTGAAGCCAGACTTCTCATCTGCCTATCATCCCCAGACCAACGGGCAAGTGGAGAGAGTCAATCAAATCCTGGGTAACTACCTACGTCATTTTGTTTCCAGTCGCCAAGACAACTGGTTCGATCTACTTCCATGGGCAGAGTTTTCTTATAACCATCTGGACTCGAGTTCCACAGGCAAGTCTCCTTTCTATGTGGTCTACGGGCATCACCCTCGTCCTCCTCTGCCTCTCTCTCCATCATCTGAGGTTCCTGCCGTGGAGGAATTGATCTCTGACCTTCAGTTGATCTGGGAACAGACTCGACAGTCCTTACTCAAAGCCTCTGAACGCATGAAGGACCAGGCTGATAAGAAGAGGAGACCTGCCACAAATTTTCTCCCAGGTGACAAAGTCTGGCTCTCGGCCAAGTATGTCCGTCTCAAGATTCCCAGCTACAAGTTGGGTCCTCGATTTCTTGGCCCTTTCTCAGTGCTAAAACGCATTAACCCAGTCACCTACAAACTCCGTCTACCCCCTACTATGCGAATCCCGAACTCCTTCCATGTCTCCCTCTTGAAGCCAGTGGTCCTCAACTGATTCTCCAGTAAAGCTTCGTCCTCCACTCCACAAACCGTCTCTGACGACGTATACATTGTTGAAGACATCCTAGCTATGAAAACTATCAGAGGAAGACGTTTCTTCCTAGGGGACTGGAGAGGTTTTGGTCCTGAGGAGAGATCCTGGGAACCCGAATCTAATATCCTGAATCGGGATCTCATCAAGGAATTCTTGCAGACCAGAAAGAGGGGGAGGCCAAAGGGGGGGTACTGTTAGGGCCACGGCGGCGTCCCGTGCTCCGGACCGCCGCCGCACCCTCTCTCCCACTTCTGCAGCAGCCGGTGTCCATATGCAGTGACCCGGCGCTGCTGTTGCTTCGGCCCCGGGGGGGGGGGGGGGCGCCTCACCTCACCGCGCTCCTGTCCGTTGCTGTGCCGGCCGGCGCGCGCGTCCCTGCCTCCTAGGGCGCGCGCGTGCCGGCTGTCTCAGATTTAAAGGGGCAGTGCACTCCTAATTGGCCTGTATGTCAATCACTCCCCTATAAGTTCCAGCCCTGCCCCCTTCCAGGTGTTGGAGCCTCTACATGCTTCCCATAGCGTTTGGCCCAGCTCCCTGTTGTTCCTGATTCCTGTCCGCTACCTGGTCCCTAGTCCTTGTTCCTGATTCCTGTCCGCTACCTGGTCCCTAGTCCTTGTTTCTGGTTCCTTGCGGCGGGCTCTGGTGAAAACCAGCGGCCCCTTAGACTCCGCTCCCTGGTGGGTTAGTGCCATCGCTAGTGACGGTCCAGTGGATCCACTACTCCAGGCGTTACAATACCATCTGTTCTACATAGACTCCCAAAATTCATACTGAAATACCTCCCATTCTTGCTTTTTTTAAATCACCCCCCTTTTCCTATTTTATAAATAAAAATAAATAAATAAACATATTTGGTATCGCCGCTTGCATATTCTCCCGAACTATTAAATAATCACATTCCTGATAATGCACAGTAAACAGCGTAAGTGCAAAAAAATACGAGGGCACCGGTACAGGTAAGTATACTTTCGGTATTATGTTCTTGCCTGACTGAGTTTTGTCAGTTTAAAGGGGATCTCCGGTTAAGAAAAACTTGTTTTCTATTAAAAGTACATTAAAAGTTAAATATATGTGTCTATACAATGTATTACCGTATCTGTACGGTTTTGCCACACTGGTATCTGATAGAAATCCAGGAAGTGGAAAAAAATCCACATTGTGCACAGTGTGCAAATCCACATTGTCTCCTGCTCCTTCTGCTCTCCCCCCTTAGGAGACAAATCTTCCAAGCCTCTGTCTCACATTGTGTGCGTTTGCTGAGATCAGGCTGATGATGCAGACAGGGGGCAAGGCGTGATGTCACAGGAGGCTTGGCTGCATCCCCCAATCCCCTGAGTGATCCACTATCTCTGACCGGCCAGAAGCAGGTGTTGCACTGATTTCTTTAATTGTGCAGTGAAATTAGGGCTGTGTTCACACATGTTGGAGTGTCATTGCAGTACTTCAGCGTATTCACAAAAATGATGCAGTAACACAAGTAAATGATGCTAAACGGCAGAGAGGATCAGAGCCTTATTGTGGGGCTCAACTTCAAAGATAACAGATGCTTGATCATAATATGTGCGTGGAAATGAAAAGAAAAAAAGAAAATTCTAAAAGTTCTTTACTTTATTCCAATATCAGCTTTACAAGTAGAGAATACAGCGTGCTGTGTGGTGTTACAGGTAGAGAATACAGTGTGCTGTGTGGTGTTACAGGTAGAGAATACAGTGTGCTGTGTGGTACAGGTAGAGAATACAGTGTGCTGTGTGGTGTTACAGGTAGAGAATACAGTGTGCTGTGTGGTGTTACAGGTAGAGAATACAGTGTGCTGTGTGGTACAGGTAGAGAATACAGTGTGCTGTGTGGTGTTACAGGTAGAGAATACAGTGTGCTGTGTGGTGTGCTGGGAACAACAGTACATGGGGCTGCAGATACAATACATGGGGGACAAGAATACATGGGGCAGAAAGCACAATACATAGGGGACAACAGTATATGGGGCAGTGGATACAATACATGGGGGACAACAGTACATTGAGGGCAGCAGATACAATACATGGGGGACAACAGTACATGAGGCAGTAGATACAATACATGGGGGACAACCAGTAGTGGATTACAATAGGGGCATTTCGGGCGGCAGCCCGGGGCCCTGAGCTCCTGGGGGGCCCATGACCACCCAAAAAGACTTATACTTTCATTGGTGTACTGTCACAGTTTTTTATGGCAATTTTGCACAAATCAGAACATCATGACATTATCTGTCCTGTACTATGAACGCCAGGCTAGTGCTGCCATACTTACAGTGGGGTGGGGGGCCCAGGCTTGGTGAACAGCCCGGGGCCTATGGTAAAGTTAATCCGCCCCTGGGGACAACAGTACATGGGGCAGAAAGCACAATACATAGGGGGCAACAGTATATGGGGCAGCAGATACAATACATGGGGGACAACAGTACTGGGGTGCAGCAGATACAATACATGAGGTGCAGCAGGCACAACACATGGGGGTAGCAGATACAATACAGGGGCTAGATTTGGCCTGTGGGCCACAGTTTGACATGCCTGCAATAGACTATCAGTCAATTTTGACAAGTAATATCAATATTATTATTACTAAAGAGGATATCTGGTCAAAGTTATTTGAAGTGCTAGTAAAAACAACAACAACAACAACAACAACAACAACAACAACACCGCACAAACACCTGTCTCACATTGCAGTGGCCATTGATTGGAGCCTGATGCAACAGTATATATAGAACATTTTATCCAGTCCTGAGACCACATGGGGGGGTGTTTTTTTTAAAGGGTGTAAAATATCCTACTGGTGCAAACTGCCCACAGCAACCAATCACAGCTCCTCTTTCATTTTACCAGATCTACAAGCTGAGCTGTGATTGGTGGCTGTGTGCTGTTTACACCAGTGTATATTTTACTCCCTTTGATAAATCTGGGTCATGGGCTATGGTGATTAAAGCAGGTTCTGTTCTCAGTGTCACCAAGTTTTCCATTTTTCTAGGAGATATAATGGATATTACAGATCCCCCTGACTTACCATAGGTCTGTTTCCTTTTAGCAGATAGACTAGGTAAGCACACTGTGCTATACTGGCTGTCAGAGACCACTGCTTGTAGACTGATGTTAGTTTGTGTCCTAGACTTCCTTATCTTCAGCTATCAGCAGCTTTTTCATCATTCACCACCGCAACACAGTCCAAGACAACCTACACAAACACAGGTGAACTTTCTGCATGAATGGAAATCGCCTTCAGGAAATGAATTTGACTGAGGCTTTAATAAGAGGTGCCACTAGTCACTCTTCTTTTTCCTCTCACACTGGTCTTTAACCTTTTTTTCCTTTAAGACTGGTTGTCCTTTAAAATACCAAGAGGACCCCAAAATAAACGGACGAACAAAACTAGTATCAAGAGTGAACATTATATCGTTACTAAAAAACACATCTAAACGATTGTGAGAATTACCTGAATTACCTTTAAAACATCAGTGAAATATAGACAGCATGCCTCTCTTCAGAAATGAATAGATTTTAGTATTTTCTATAAAATAACAATTCTGGAGATTTTTTTGGAACTCGAGTGCCACTCCACCATTATTCCTTCTAGAAATGAATCAAGAAAATAACATCTAAATATACATATATCTTTTACTATTTCAAACAACTGACTATTATAACAGGGCATCTTCCAGTGAGTGCATCCTCACTTTAGTCTCACTCAAAGCTAAGCACTACATACTGATAGGTCTACATGTATTGGATATGCGTGTAATGGTGCAAAGGTTCTTTATTTATGCAAATTCAAGTCAGTCCTGGGTCTTACCTAATGTATAACAGGTGTGACTACTGTAGTCAAAGACAGTAATATCACATTACTGTTCATCTTATCTAAGCGCCTGCGATACATATTGTATTAATGGAAGAATATACTGAGAAAATTTTGTAGGTTTAGTCAATTATCTAGCACAGCAGCTTATGCTGCGTTTACACAGATTCTTAAAGCCAAAGCAAGGAATGGATTTGAAAAGAGGAGAAATCTCAATCTTTCCTTTATGACTTGTTCCCTGTTCATAGTCTGTTCCTGGCTTTGGCTTCAAAAATCTGTCAGATAAATCTGTCTGTGTAAATGCACCCTTAGGGGGACATTTATTAAGTCCGACGTTTTCTGCGCTGGACTTAAAAATGTCCCCGCAGCTCAGGCACTATGGAGATTTATGTAGAGGCGCACTGCCTCTGCATAACTCCTGTGCGCGCCGGTGCGCACGGCAGGAAACCTACGCCAGCTGAGAGCTGGAGTAGGTTTTCTGCGTATGTTTTGGCGAAACTTAAGATGAATCGTGTGGACTCTGAGTCCGCGCCCCCTGTTTTGCCCCCTCCACACCTCCTCCCCACCCCCTGGAGTACCCGTCGGAAAGTGCCGATTTGCGAATATTTTATTTGCAAAACGGCCATTTGCGAATAAAACATTCGCAAATGGGCACTTTCCGACGAAAAAATAAAATACACCGCTTGATACATATCCCCCTTAGTTTTTTCTCCTCATTGATGTAAACAAGCAATAAGCTGTATTCATGTTTTCTAGGACTCCCTATGGCTGCATCCAACTTCTGCAGCCACCAGAAATCAAATGCTGCATGCTAAGGTTCGGATGAATAGCCAATGTTTAAAGGTTCGGATGATGTGTAGCCAGTAGTAATATTACAACTAAATTGAAATTAAGTCTTTTTTTATTTTTTTTAAAGGACAACTCTAATGAAAAACTTTTTCCCAGTAATTGAAGCACATTACAAGTTATATAACTGTGTAATGTGCTTCAATCACCTATCTGCCCCCCTTCCCTGTCTTTTCCCCCCACCAGGAAGTGTAAGAAACTCACACATACCTATTTACTGTTGTCACCAGTTTCTTCTCTCAGCTCCTTCTTGTGACGATGAGTCATCAGCAGGAGGGCTGGTCTAGCTCCTGTTACACCAGCCTCCCCCTCCCCTGCCTTGTCAGGTGACTCAGCTTGCTCAGCTCTGATTGGCTGAGCAACTGCAAGTCATGTCTCCGTTACTGACTCCTAGCACATAGGCAGCCCCCCCCTCCCCTCATACTCTCTCCTGCTGCCAAGTGGACTCAGTGAGTGAGAGTCCTGTCACTTGTTTATCTTCCCTCCTTGACAGACCCCGTCTTATTTCTCCTGCTGCCCTGACCTGATTAGGGATGGCCATCCTGCAGATGTCACTTTGCTATGTACACTACATTGCAAAGTGATAGTTTGTGTGTGCAGCTTCAGCGCAGGGGCTGACAACCTGTGTGATTATACAGCAGCCTGATTGAAGAGAGAAAGGGGGTCATGTTTAGTGTATGATGGGAGTTGAAGTGAATGGAGGGGCAGGCACTTGCAACATCACAGCAGCCAAAGTGCATCATGGGAAGCTGAAACCAGGAAGTAAGGAAGAAATGAAGACCAAGACTAGAGATCAGGCTGTATGCAGATGGTGGAAAATTCAAACCATAACAGTTCAGGAGGGATAATAAGTATATAAACTATGTTTCTGATTTTTTTTTATTTTTTTTTAGCACCGGAGTTGTCCTTTAACTTTAAATAACAAAAAAAAGTTCTAGAATTTAGTTTTTTACATGATGACAAAAAAATGGTAAAAAAATATGTTTGCTGTATTATGTGCTGTGTGTGGTAAGAATATAGATGTGTATACAGTAGACTTCTATAACGGAAAGCAGTTAAAGCCCTATATAGCAGTGATGTGGTTATAGGATTTGACTTAAAGGAAAATAGATGAAAACAGTATCCAAATCCTGGCCTAATCTGAACACGGGATAATGTTTGCTTCCTACCCCTGGTTGACTTCTGACTTCTCTCAAGTTTGCAGCACACAATTACATTTGGCAGCTGCCTGGGCGCACAGATCTTGATATATTTTTCTAATGCAAAACATGACTGCAAAAATTCCTCTTTTTTTCTCCTTGCAGATGCCTTTTATTCCTCACATTTCTCATGGAAGCGGATATATGATCTAGTCAAAGCAGCTATTACAATTATTATATTCTTCCTGGTCCAAACAAAACCAATTACACAATACAACAAACCATTTTCTTCTTCCAATTTCTAGAATTTAGCCTCAACCTATTTCCATTTGCAAAAGACTTCTATAATAATAATCTGCATAGTTTTAGTCCACAACCATGGATGCCACAGTATATATTGTGTTTCATCATATGGATCTAGTGTAATGATGACTGTTGACTTTTTGTCCCTCTTAACCAAATTGCAAATTAGACACAAGAACAGGTAAACCCAGTTATGTTTAATGTCAGCCTCATACTTGAATACATTGGTAACACATCTGGTTATACTCTAAGGGCAATACTCTTATTAGTACTCAAAGCCTTAGGGTCCCATTACACACAGAGGGATTAATAGCCAAATAGCCCATGAAAAGTCTCAGTGATCATCTGACGAATCAGAAAATGATCCTTCACATAGGGAATGTGTGGGCAACAATAATAAAAGTGGAGGGCCACACAAAGGATTTAGTGACTGTGCAGCCCTGTCTATAAAGTAGTCAAGCTGTGTAAAGGCTCTTTTAGTGATCACCAATCAGTGAGATCAGTGATATCATACTGGAGACAGGCTAATAGAGCTAGAGATGAGTAAACCAAACTTTATGAACTGAGATTCATTATTGCAAAAAGTTTGGTTTGTTACCGAACTGAAGTTTGTAAAGATAGCAGCTACACAATTTAAAACACATAAAAAACAAAACAAAAAGAGCCTATGTTTACCGGCCTGTGCTCCCCTGATGTCCTCCCATGAGTCTCTGGTGTCCCCTGCTGATGCTAACTCAGGTGCATTATGCAGACTCCATAGTCTTTATATTAGACAGCCCACAGTTGTAAGATGATGATGGAGAGCGTAGACAGAGGTCTTAAGCCAGCGTAGCTGTGAAGTTGGCATCAGTAGTGGTTCTGCAGATATCAATTCAAAAAATATGTTCAGCAGCACTAGAAAAAAAATACAATGTGCGGGTGCACGTCTCACCAAACCGGACCCAGGTTCATATAGAATATCCAAAGAGAAGATGGAGACCGCACTTCCAAAAAGAATTCACACTTTATTCACACCAGATGCAACGTTTCGGCTCAATGTGTAGCCTTTCTCAAGCAGTGATACAAAATGCTCCAAGAGCTCAGTATATATACATGTGTGCATGATTGTAGTTCGTCAAACAATTAATTCATAAAGATAAAAACAAAGTGAAATGAAAGTGATCTAGAATCGTGTAGAGTTCCAAAATCAAAGTAATATGCAGGCAAAGTGAAAAGAAGTCCTAATCTGATAATTTACAGCAATGATCATGTTAGGAGCAATGTGAAACAACAATAAGTGACATGATTAAGTGTTATACAAACAGCTGTGCAACAAATTATAAACAGAAAACAAGTAATACATACATCACACCAAAGCAGGGAATACACATGGAGGTGGCGTGTCCGGGAACGCCGGCGTCGCCCGCTGATGACGTCACCCACGGCGCATGGTGTCCGGATCACCTAGTTCCAAATCACGTGACCTGGGTGTATGACATGATCGGTGTGATCACAGGCGCATGTTGCAGAGTTGTAAAAAATGAAAGGAAAAATTACCAAAAGAAATGGGGCTGAATAAAGTACAAATAGGAATAAGTATAAATAAGGGAGAAGGACCAGTACCAAAGGGAGAGGGGCTGGATTGCGTCCAGAATTTGTCATAGGGGCTTAAAGAGTATAACAGCAGGCCAACACAGGGCATTTAGGTGTCACACGATAACCAAGGCACCGAGGTCACCAGTGTCCTGAGTACCAACCCTGTCATCCACAGTAACTGCAGAGAAGTTGGGCAAGTAACATGGCCACATCTGTTTCCTCGTATTAGCACCACACAGACAACTTAGCAAAGATGCCAGCCTCAACCTGTATTCCGTACCTCGGGTCCATCCTCCCGGGGTAAAAGGGGCATGTGAAATAACTATATAAGCGACTATATAAGCGACCCATGTTGGTGAACATATACAGTGAAAGCAACTCAAATGTAAAAAGAAAAGGTTTAATATAAGCACCCATACACACTGACAAAAAACTGGTGCAAAAGAAAATAAATAATGGCACCAGATAAAGTAATAAAGGCGTCATAAAAACCAGGAAAAAGACGAAAAAAGATCCATGTTCGGATTCAGGCAAATGTATGCAGTAGCTTGATAACACTCCAATTCATCAAGAAAACAGATTTTCATCCTGCAAAAAATGAGAGAAAGGCAAATGAATATAAAAATATATGTACATGTATGATAGGGACAAAATACCCTTATGATACGCCAATCAGGAGTACCAAAAATGAATTGTAATAGATAAAGAGATAATATTAGAGGATAATGTATCAGAAAGTGTCCCCATCAGGCATTGAAGGCAGTAGAGGATGTCCGGAGGAGCCAAAGGGAGAAGAAAAATGGAGAGCATAACAAATGAAAGGAAAGGAAAAGGGGAAGAAAAAAGAGGGGGGGGGGGGGGGAAGAAGAAATGAAAAAAGAAAGGAGAAAAGGAGGGGGGGGAAGGAAGGGGAAGGAGTGTGGATAGAAAGAGGAAAAAGAGGAAAGAGGATGGGGGGGGGGAAGGGAGGGGAAAGAAAAAGTAAAAGAAGAGAAAGTTAGAAACCTGTGGCTGGTCCTATTTTGAAGTCTATATTCATCCCGCCTGGTGCAAGGGTGTCTAGTTTGTAAATCCATTGAAGTTCACATTTTTTGAGGCGGGAGACTCTATCGTCGCCTCTTCTCAGCCTGGGAATGTGGTCCAGAATTGCAAACCTGAGGTCAGTGATTTTGTGGTTGTGTTCAAGGAAGTGTTTGGGCACTGGTAGTTCACATTTCTGTGTGCGTATAGGGGATTTGTGCTGATTCAGTCGTATCCTACATTCACCAGTAGTCTCCTCCACATACAACATGTTGCAGGGACATTGTAAAACATATACAATAAAGTCTGATCTGGACGTGACAAAATGTTTGATGGGATATCTATGCCCTGTTTTGGGGTGTATGAAGAATTCTCCCTTGAGCATCTGGTTACAATGGCTGCAACCCAAGCATGGGAAACAGCCAGTCCTAGATTTGGTTATGTAGGTCTGTCTTGATGTAGTCGTGTTGTCTGGACCTATGTCTGCCCACACTAATCTGTCCCTCAAATTCTGAGGCCGGCGGTAGGCCATGATGGGTGGAGTATAGAATTCGGGAACCTGTGGATATGCCCTAGACAGTACCCCCCATTCTCTGCGGATAATTCTAGCAATGTTCTGACTTTGTGACCCAAAAGTGGAGACAAAAGCAAGTCTAGGTTGTCTGTGTTGTGTATTTTTTGTTCTGAGTAGATCAAGTCTGTTGAGAGGGGTGATCTTTTCCCTTTGTTTCTGTATGATGCGTGTCGGATAGCCCCTATCCAGGAATTTTTTGCACATGTTATCCAACTGAGATTCACATAGTTCAGGTTCCTCAACAATATGTTTACAAGGAGTTGGCTATATGGTAAAGATTCTACCATAGATCGTGGATGGTGACTGGTGAAGTGCAATAATGTATTGCGGTCCGTAGGTTTTGTGTATATGTCGCTGGTGAGTTTCTGACCTCGTATAGATATTTTGGTGTCCAGGAAATTGAGAGATGTTGTGGAAAATTCCCTGGTGAACTTGATGTCATCGTCTATCTGGTTAAGAAATGTGAAGAAATCATCTAGTTGGAGTTCAGTACCAGTCCAGATGACACAGATGTCATCTATATATCGCCACCACCTCAACACATGGTCGAAGTGGTGGGATACATAGATATGTCTCTCCTCGAGGGCTGCCATAAAAATATTGGCGTACGTAGGCGCCACGTTAGAGCCCATGGCTGTGCCTCTGCGTTGGACAAAGAAATCATTCTGAAAAGGAAGTAGTTCTCAGTAAGTATGATGTTGAGTAGTGCCACCATGAAGTCAATGGCATGTTGTGAAAAGTCACTGTTGTGCAGTATCTGTTTGACTACCTCAATGCCTCTAGTGTGGTTAATGGAGGTGTAAAGATCCTTAACATCAAAGGAAACCAGAATGCAAGGAGGGATCTCCCCTAGATCAGATAATCTATTTAGGAAGTCTGCAGTATCCCGTATGTATGATCTGGCCCCCACAGCATAGGGGCGGAGGACCTTGTCAAGGAATTGTGCTGCATTGCACCAGGCGGGATGAATATAGACTTCAAAATAGGACCAGCCACAGGTTTCTAACTTTCTCTTCTTTTACTTTTTCTTTCCCCTCCCTTCCCCCCATCCTCTTTCCTCTTTTTCCTCTTTCTATCCACACTCCTTCCCCTTCCTTCCCCCCCCTCCTTTTCTCCTTTCTTTTTTCATTTCTTCTTCCCCCCCCCCCTCTTTTTTCTTCCCCTTTTCCTTTCCTTTCATTTGTTATGCTCTCCATTTTTCTTCTCCCTTTGGCTCCTCCGGACATCCTCTACTGCCTTCAATGCCTGATGGGGACACTTTCTGATACATTATCCTCTAATATTATCTCTTTATCTATTACAATTCATTTTTGGTACTCCTGATTGGCGTATCATAAGGGTATTTTGTCCCTATCATACATGTACATATATTTTTATATTCATTTGCCTTTCTCTCATTTTTTGCAGGATGAAAATCTGTTTTCTTGATGAATTGGAGTGTTATCAAGCTACTGCATACATTTGCCTGAATCCGAACATGGATCTTTTTTCGTCTTTTTCCTGGTTTTTATGACGCCTTTATTACTTTATCTGGTGCCATTATTTATTTTCTTTTGCACCAGTTTTTTGTCAGTGTGTATGGGTGCTTATATTAAACCTTTTCTTTTTACATTTGAGTTGCTTTCACTGTATATGTTCACCAACATGGGTCGCTTATATAGTCGCTTATATAGTTATTTCACATGCCCCTTTTACCCCGGGAGGATGGACCCGAGGTACGGAATACAGGTTGAGGCTGGCGTCTTTGCTAAGTTGTCTGTGTGGTGCTAATACGAGGAAACAGATGTGGCCATGTTACTTGCCCAACTTCTCTGCAGTTACTGTGGATGACAGGGTTGGTACTCAGGACACTGGTGACCTCGGTGCCTTGGTTATCGTCTGACACCTAAATGCGCTGTGTTGGCCTGCTGTTATACTCTTTAAGCCCCTATGACAAATTCTGGACGCAATCCAGCCCCTCTCCCTTTGGTACTGGTCCTTCTCCCTTATTTATACTTATTCCTATTTGTACTTTATTCAGCCCCATTTCTTTTGGTAATTTTTCCTTTCATTTTTTACAACTCTGCAACTCTTAGCATTTTGCGCGATATACTTATCCATACATACAATGACAATTGCTGTAAGGGCTATTTTCCCTTTACCAATATGGCGGCATCAGACTCTGGGGCTGTTATGGGCATGCCCGCGCCGCTGTCAGCTTGGGGAGCGCCCGACGCATGCGCCTGTGATCACACAGATCATGTGATACACCCAGGTCACGTGATTTGGAACTAGGTGATCCGGACACCATGCGCCGTGGGTGACGTCATCAGCGGGCAACGCCGGCGTTCCCGGACACGCCACCTCCATGTGGTTCTGCAGATAGATACTGCAGATGTGATGTACAAATGCTTATTAACCCCAGGGAATAGGACACACACAGAATGATGTTAGAAGTACCTCTCACCCCGCTTGGTGTCTCAGTCAGGTGTCTGGTCTGTGTCGCCTCCTCCTGTGTTGCGTCTGTTCCTCCCGATAGGGCACTGTAGAGCAAATGACCTTGTTCTAGGTGCTAATGGCCAACCAGATATTTTTCTCTTCTGAAAGGAAAGATGTTAGAATTGGCTGCCAGAAGGGGTAAATAATTTTTAAAATGATTTATATTTTACCATTACTGCCATTTGAATTACTTTATACATTTTATGTACTGAGAGCTGCTGGGTTAGTCAACAAGTGTATAAGGTTATAGTAGTCTTCAAATCACAGACAAAGAGAGAGTGCACCCTATCCACTACCTCCCGATGTTGCTGGCCCTGCCTTTTGGGGTTGTCCACCTCCTTAATAGGGTGGCTCCAACCACAGTGTCAGTCCCTCCTCTCACACTAGGTGCTCAGGAAAAAATAATAAACAAATGTGAGACAAAAGTGTACAAACACAAACATTTTTTTTATATACACTGGGACAGTTGGATGAATACCAGCCTGATAGGTCTGTATGTTTGGTTAGTAAAACATTCAAATAAATCAACACCTACTACCACCGATCTGGTGGACCTAGGTGTGTCTGCTCCGACGCATTTCTGCTGCTGAAATGGGGTTGCAGCATCATCAAGGAACCTACTTATATACAAAGCCGTCCAATCGCGGTAACTGTATCAGACCAACAAATTATAATAAAAGGTAATTTGAATCCATATCATGTGTCATATTTGCCTCTATTGGGTAGACATGTGACCATGCGTGTCCCAATTGTTAAACCGCCAACTTACAAAGGATAATGATAATCAATTATGTAAGAAATGTATTGTAATGGTAAATAATCAACTTAACTTAGCACAACACGCAGTATACCCAAATATGTTATGATTTGATAATTTAATGATTTCATGCCATTTGATGTATAAATAAAGTGATCATGGGTATAATGACTACAGGGTAATGTGTGAATACACAATCTATACACAGGAGGTATTAGCTAACTCACTATGAGCCACAACAATATGTGCCCTAGAGATTTGTGGTTAGCAAGAGTAGTCAACTCAAATTATCACTACGACTACCCCTCTTATCGGTCGTACAATAATAATACATTGTTTGGCAAACAATGGATACATGTGCCTGTGTGTACTTATCCCTCCTGGCGGCAGATATTCTCATGCATTGCTGCCCCTGTATGCGTGGATCCAAGATATAGCGGCACACTTCCTCACTGCCTCATGGTCCCGTGGTGTATGATAAATATATATTCCTCAGTAGACTCACACTAAGCCACTAGGTTTGTTACTAGACCATGGTTTCCATATATTGGAAAATCGGTCAAAGGATTGCTTATTTATGGCTATCATCCTCTCATATACAAAAGTTGTATTGATGGCCATTATCACTTCTTGTTTCGACGGGAGTGTGTTAGATTTCCAGTATCTAGTTAATATTATTTTAAATAAGATGAATAACTTACAGGCTAGGATTCGCATAGTAGGGTGTACATCCTTGATACCTATAAACAATAATACTAATTGTGGACTCCAGGATGTAATTGTGGGGAGTATTAAGGAGAACAATTGTTTACATTCTGCCCAATATGATACGATACAAGGACAATTTTTACAATATGTGAAACAGAGAACCTCCCCTGCACACCCCTCTAATCCAGCAATGTTTTTAGTCATCCATTTGTAAGCCTTGCTGTGTTCTCCAATAGGACAAAACTCTTAAATGGCATATGGAGGGAACATTTGGAGTGTTCCCATATAGAATGTAATAGAGGGGTCTTCACTTGACACCCTGGGACACATTCATCAAATGCGCCCCTGCTCCAGGCGTACCTCATGGAAAAACCTCATGGTTTGCACAAAAATCGGTGCCTTTTGCTCGGTGACCAGCCCGCTCACCTGATGGAAGGGAAGAGGAGAATGGCAAGGCCTTCTCCCATGTCTAATTTATCATAATTTACGCTTGCAAACATTCATAATTTATGGAAGTTATCTACACCTGCTCACCCTGCAGCAGGCGCTCAACCCAATGGATTTACTAAGAGGTAAATCCAGTGGGGTGAAGTGGGGGGAGGAGCTTTATTTAAGAGCTGGGTGGGGTCTCCAGGATACAGTCAGGGTCTCAATGTTTGGGCCGATTATTGGCAGACAGGAAAGCTCAATGCCCACAGCAATCAGCTGACAAATGAGAAATCTCTCTTCAATCAGCTGATTACAACTTTTGTGTGTGCATTTAAATAATTGCTAGTCGGTCAAACAGATTCCCTTGTGCTGTTGACTATGATGAAATGAATAGGATTAAAAGAATCCAACGATTGTTTGTGCTCCCCAGCCATATGATTGATTGAGCCTTGTAAAGACTGATAGGCGCTTGTTTGTGGCGCTTCATCAGGCTATGTAAAAGAGCCCTAGCCTGATCATAAATAGTCTGAGATATATGGCGATCACATTGAAGTCACATACCAATTGATATAACTTGATACTGTACACTTACTGTCATGTGACCAAAAATTGTCTTGGAATCCTAATCTGAAAAGTCTTTTTACTTAGTTGCAAAGAAAGTTTTATTGGAGCATAAAAAAAATTAAGCCAGTTTGGCTGAACAATATAACACAAAGGAAATATTCCTCATAAACAGAGAAAATGCAAAAAAATACATCACTGGTAATAGATAAGAAATAACAGTATAAAGAGTCTTTTAAAGGCAAATTAGCTTAAATAAAGCCACCATAATTCAGTGTGGTTAAACAATGAAACACAAAAATGTGGAGGGGGGGGGGGGGGTGCATACTTTTTTATACTATACTGTGTTTGTTGGATAAACATTTTTTTCCAGCTCTTAATCTGTATCATAATGACTATAGCTGCCAGGAACTTAACCAGAATAAAGTTTATATATGCTACAATTATCTCCATATTTGTTCTCATAATAACTCTATATCCCTTCTAATGGTTGCACGGATTACTCATTCATGAGCAGGTCACTGGAGGTGGTTACTGTTGATTTGTAGTATTTTGTAGGCGCCATTGAAAAGTGAAAAGGTTAAGACTGCAATATTTATTTTATAAGCCTTAGCAGAGCCCTTCTATACGTCCGTCTTGTCCTCCTGTATAACGTTTCACCTTTGCGTTTTCATCTTTGTTTTCACTTGGAAAGTGTAATAGAAAAGGACAGCTCAGTGATATGGATACAGCACATATGAAAGAGTCATCATACGAGCAGTTCAGAGGTCACGTTTAAAGCAATAGGACTGATAAGTCGGGAAAGTACTGATTGGCTGAGGTGCCTTCCACATCAAAGTGTTTTGTCCAGTCTTGGAATCAGAGCTAGAAGCAGCTGTTTCTCTCGTTTGGTCAGACTTTACCATCCTTCTCTCTATCCAGGAAGGGGATAAGGTTTCAGGCCTACTTAGGACTATGAGTAGAGTTCAGGATTCTCGTGAACTCTGCTGTGATCATGGAGTGGTCACGACATCACACAACTTGACCCCTTCTTATTGTTTAGGAAGGTGCAAGACAATTCCCACTTGTTGCTGACACTCATCACTCTTCCTTATCTTGGTTCAGTTTTCCAAACAAAAGATCATTTATTTAGATGACTTTGTTTTCTATAAAAAAAAAAAACGAAAAAAGCGGATGAGAAACAAAAAACAAGCAGGGAATTCTGGGTGTTTCCCGATGGTTTAGGTAACCTAAAAGTTCAATACACCATAATATTCATATCTGTTTATACATTTATTTTTTGTGTTCATTATTCAAAACACTTTCATCAATACCATTTTTAAGGAACTGCCCTTAAAATATCTTCATTTATACCATGGATATGTTAAAAAAAGCACTTTAGACTATGAGAGAGGGATCAAAGACCATATTACCCTTATGGTCCTATTACATGGGCTGATATTTTGCTGAATACGCACAGTTTTCCTTGTGTAAAAGACCTGGTGATCTGCCTATGAACAAGCATCTTAACCCCTTAAGGACAGAGCCTGAAATGGCCTTAATGACAGAGACAAATTTTATGAATATGACCAGTGTCACTTTATTCATTAATAACTTCGGGATGCTTTTACCTATCCGGCTGATTCTGAGATTGTTTTCTCGTGACATATTGTACTTTACATTTCTGGTAAATTGGAGTCGATACTCATAACAAATCTTTATGAAAAAAACCCAAATAATGTGAAAAAAATGTGAAAAAATGCATTTTTCCAACTTTGAAACTTTTTTGCGTATACAGAAAGTGGTTATACCACATAAATTATATATTAAATAGCATTAGCAACATGTCTACTTTATGTTGGCGGCATTTATTAAACTATCTTTCATTTTTTTTAGACGATAGGAAGCTTAAAACATTAGCAGCAAATTTCCAAATTTTCAGTAAAATTTCAAAATCAGATATTTTTAGGGACCTGTTCAGGTTTTAATTAAAGTGTATTTGAGGGGCCTGTATGTTAGAAAGCCCCACAAAGCACCCCATTTCAGAAACTGCACCCCCAAACTCTGCAAAAGCACTCCAGAAAGTGTTCCAACCTTAGGGGAGTCACAGAAATAAAGCTAAGTGTGTAAGCGAATTTGAAATTTTAATTTTCTGGATA